>NC_060139.1:970305497-970608528 GCF_021461385.2 Schistocerca piceifrons | reverse complement strand
TTGATTGTACTAAAGTACCACACAATATGTAATTATGAGCAATTAGATATGTTATTTCTGTGTGCTTAGTAATAGGAGTGATAAATGTTAATGCATCTACCACATGAGATACTACAGAAAAGGCACAAAGTAACAGTACCATATCATTCTTTTTCAGCTGTTCCCTCCGCCCCCTCTTCTCCCCCTCCCTCCCTTCTCCCCCACCCTCCCTTCCCCCTCTCACCACCCTTCTCTCTCCCTACTCTTCTCTCCCTCACCCCTTTACTCTCCCTCACCCCCTTCTCTCCCCCTACTCTTGTTTCCCTCACCCCCTTCTCTCCCCCTACTCTTGTCTCCCTCACCCCCTTCTCTCCCCCTACTCTTGTCTCCCTCACCCCCTTCTCTCCCCCTACTCTTGTCTCCCTCACCCCCTTCTCTCCCCCTACCCTTCTCTCCCCCTACCCTTCTCTCCCCCTACCCTTCTCTCCCCCTACCCTTCTCTCCCCCTACCCTTCTCTCCCCCTACCCTTCTCTCCCCCTACCCTTCTCTCCCCCTACCCTTCTCTCCCCCTACCCTTCTCTCCCCCTACCCTTCTCTCCCCCTACCCTTCTCTCCCCCTACCCTTCTCTCCCCCTCCCCCTTCTCTCCCTCTCCCCCTTCTCTCCCTCTCCCCCTTCTCTCCCTCTCCCCCTTCTCTCCCTCTCCCCCTTCTCTCCCTCTCCCCCTTCTCTCCCTCTCCCCCTTCTCTCCCTCTCCCCCTTATCTCCCTCTCCCCCTTATCTCCCCTTCTCGCCTTCTCTCCCTCTCCCCCTTCTCTCCCTCTCCCTCTCCCCCTTCTCTCCCTCTCCCCCTTCTCTCCCTCTCCCTCTCCCCCTTCTCTCCCTCTCCCCCTTCTCTCCCTCTCCCTCTCCCCCTTCTCTCCCTCTCCCTCTCCCCCTTCTCTCCCTCTCCCTCTCCCCCTTCTCTCCCTCTCCCTCTCCCCCTTCTCTCCCTCTCCCTCTCCCCCTTCTCTCCCTCTCCCTCTCCCCCTTCTCTCCCTCTCCCTCTCCCCCTTCTCTCCCTCTCCCTCTCCCCCTTCTCTCCCTCTCCATCTCCCCCTTCTCTCCCTCTCCCTCTCCCCCTTCTCTCCCTCTCCCTCTCCCCCTTGTCTCCTTCTCCCCCTTCCTCCTCTCTCCCCATTGTCTCCTTCTCCCCCTTCCTCCTCTCTCCCCATCCCCTCTCCACCATCCCCCTCTCTCCCTCCCCCCTCCCTCCCCTTTCCCCCTCCCTCCTTTCCCACCTCCCTCTCACTTACCCCCTCCATCCCCTCCCTCCCTCCTTTCCCACCCCTCCCTCCTTTCCCACCCCCCTCCCTCCCCTCTCCCCATCCCTTCCTTCCCACCTCTCCCCCTCCTACCCTCCCCCTCCCTCTTCTACCCTCCCTCTCCTTCTTCTACCCTCCCCCTCCTGCTCTCCCTCCCCCTCCCACTCTATATCCCCCTCCCTCCCCCTTCCTCTCCCTCCCCTCTCCCCCTCTCCCCATTCCTCCCCCCTCTCCCCATTCCTCCCCCTCTTCCTCCCCCCTCTTCCTCCCCCCTCTCCCCCGTTCCTCCCCCTCTCCCCCGTTCCTCCCCCTCTTCCCCGTTCCTCCCCCTCTCCCCCGTTCCTCCCCCTCTCCCCCGTTCCTCCCCCTCTCCCCCCTTCCTCCCCCTCTCCCCCCTTCCTGCCCCTCTCTCCCCCCCTTCCTGCCCCTCTCTCCCCCCCTTCCTGCCCCTCTCTCCCCCCTCCTGCCCCTCCCCCTCTCTCCCCCTCCCCCTCTCCCCCCTCCCCCTCTCCCCCCTCCCCCTCTCCCCCCTCCCCCTCTCCCCCCTCCCCCTCTCTACCCTCTCCCTCCTCTCTCTCCCCCTCCTCTCACCCACTCCTCTCACCCCCTCCTCTCTCTCCCCCTCCTCTCTCCCCCTCCTCTCTCCCCCTCCTCTCACCCCCTCCTCTCACCCCCTCCTCTCTCCCCCTCCTCTCTCCCCCTCCTCTCACCCCCTCCTCTCACCCCCTCCTCTCTCCCCCTCCTCTCTCCCCCTCCTCTGTCCCCCCCACCCCTCTCTCCCCCTCCTCTCTCTCCCCCTCCTCTCTCTCCCCCTCCTCTCTCTCCCCCTCCTCTCTCTCCCCCTCCTCTCTCTCCCCCTCCTCTCTCTCCCCCTCCTCTCTCGCCCCCACCCCTCTCTCCCCCTCCTCTCTCACCCCCTCCCCCTCTCTCTCCCTTTTGCCCCACACTCATTCTCTACCTCTTCAGCACACCCTCACATCAGAGTAATTATTTAATGGAGATATGTAGTACAGTCAGTGGATTGTTCATTCACACTTCAATCCCTTTGTACCCTGTAAGTTGTGGTAAATGCATAACAACATGTTTCTGTAGTCTGTTCAAAATTACTTTAGGATTGACCGTTCAGCAGGAGGACGTGGAGGTGTGTAGTGGAATTACCACATCCTGCATGGAGCACATGTGTAATCTTATGTTTTATTCTACTTTTTCAAACTCACAAATGACCTACTTTAAAAATATGGGACTTGTATCGATGTGATGTGGAAGAGCTGCACTGTGTGTTAGAATTACTTTTATTTGTGGCAGCAAATTATTAAGACAGTTTATGAAAATGTGTCTTCTGACAATGAAAAATGTAAACCTTCACACCCGGAAACGTCACAATTTATAAAATGTTCCGGACTGTTATGCCGTGGTTGTATGGATTTTGCCAAGTGAAATGCAACGGTTGTTTTGAATGTGACCGACTATGATAGTAAGATTAATGACTTATTAGGTCCACAGACTATAGGAAACTGAGTGAAGATCCCACTGACGAAGTTGTCAGAACTATTACATGGTTGATAAAGAAGTCCTCTATTGAACAGTGTGTTCAAAAAACCCTGTTCAATTCAGTTACACTGTCACCAAGACTTTATGGGTTGCCGAAGGTGCACAAAGAACATGTTCCTCTGAGGCCTATAGTGAGTTAGTCCTATTGGTTCACCCATTTATTCGGTTGCCAAGTTGTTTACAGTATTATTATGACTGAATGTGGGCCGAAATTCATGTATCAAGAATTCAGCACTTTTACCAGTAAATTAAATGGCACAGTGATACAGCCAGAGGACATTAGTTTTGATGTAGTATTGCTATTCATTATAGTTCTGCTAAGAGAAATGCTGCAACAACTCAATCTGAGTTTTGCTCCTGATGTTGCAGAACTGTTTAAATATTGACTCACAACCACATATTTCAAATGGAATGATATGTTCTATTAACAAACAAATGGTGTCACCAGGGGGAACCCCTTAAGCCCAATCATATCAAACTTCTTTAAGGAAAAATTCGAGGAGCTGGTACTGGAAACTGTGAACAAGAAACCAAATACAGTGGAACTTTGATTTTAGATTCTCCGATTTTATGTTTTTTGCGATTCTACACCATAAATTTGTAACCCCCACGAAAGACCCATAAGGTCAATGCTAAAAACTCCCCGATTTTACATTTCTTCATAGTAAGGTTTACCTCAATTCTAAGTTCTTACTCAACATCTCTCTTGACTTCGTTCCATTTTCTTCTTATTGACATCTGATGTGACTGTACAAGTTGTAATTGGCACAAAATATAGATGGTTCGCACCACGGGTGGTAGGGGAATTAAGGGAATATTTTAGGTCATTGTGGAGAGGGGAGATGTGAGAGAGAAAATGCTGACAGATCCACAGTCGGTGCTACCAACACCACTTGCAACATTTAGCTTCACTGCGCAGTTATGATACAAGTACTGCTGGGTTCCAGTGGTAATGAAAAAAGAAGACAGACGACGCAAAGTGTTCCGGATTGAGCCAGTACATGGTGAAGGGGCCCAGCTTCCAGATTTTCTTCTGCAGCTTACTACTCGATCTCATCTTTTTGTGTATATTTCCAATGTACTGTATTCAGCAACAATATCGATTGTCAATCTTGTAAATTCAAACACTGAGTCAGGAAGAATATGCTCTGTCATAATCGAGGAAACATTGTCCATTTTGGGCTAGTGAACTCCTATTGACTAACGACTTGTTAAGGCACCCAATGGCCAGAGCACCCATCACACCACACTAACATGTGTAAAATGGACTCACCTACTAAATGTGTGGGAAGGGGAGTGGCCCTTCAGTGATGGGAGTGCAGGTAGGGTAAAAGAATTTGTGAAGTGCTGCAAATATACTTTTTGTGCAGATGATATCACATGTAAATAGGACAAGGGTTTTGTGACAGCACATTTTAAAGAGTTTCGCATTCAAATTTGAAATGATGCAGTAAAACTACTACATACACTACTCATGTATATACTTCGCACCACACACATCACACACTGTAGATCATAAAGATCGGCAGTAGTGATAGATGCAAGAAGCAAAACTGTAGCATCTAGCTTTCTTTCAAATTTACATTTTACACAGTGTATAGAAATTCACTGAGCCAGCTTGTAATGTCTGTTGGGGAAGTAAACTCATTTTTTCACATCTCTGTTTCTCTCATCAAGCCTAAAATAACAGAGGTGAGCATATGAAGTGCAGCCCATAAGAAAAGCATTAAACGATAACAGCAGTGGTGACAAAGTATGTCATTAAGCAGACATCTGCATGTATGCTTATGGTTTAACCACTAGCCGCTGTGATGTTTTTGGTTTAATTCAACATGTTCAGCAAATGTTACTTTTTTGTGGGTGAGTACAAAGGATAATCTCTCAAAAACACATGTTTTGAACATACCACGCATAGTCTTAGGATACTGTCCATTTCCCCTTTTGGAACAGTACCTATACCTTTACATCAAGGTTGACCCTATGAGTGCACTCCCTCCTTCCGTTTCGGTAGGTACGCCCCTCTTGATTCCTATTTTCCTATGGTACAGGTCAATCCCCTTCTTGGTGCCCCTGTCCTCACAGTACAGGTCAGCCTTTCTTAGATCTACTACCTGCCTTTTATATTCAGTAAATTCTGGGTGCACTCTCCTTATCCTTTACAAGTAGGCCTCGTTGTTCATTTCCCTAATATACATCTTTGTGTACACTATAATGAAATGTTTTCTGGTAAAGTTACAAATCTATTTTACATCTCAGCTCCAATTCGTGATACTTCATTTAGTCCCCAGAGTCCTCCCCTACTATTCAACTTATACATACTTGGTATATACTATGTTTCTGTACACCATTCAATATATAATATGTTTACTTAGGTTATGAGAGTCCCACTATCCTACAAATCATCAACATATTTGTTAAACTGACATTCCTTAATAATTACCTCCAATTGATTTCTCTCTTTTTCTTAATTTAATTTTTCTTAATTATGCCTCCTTCTTTTGTATACTCGGAAATCGTTACAGTTCTTATATGTACAGGGTGGTCGGAAAATGTCTGAAACGCTCATAGGGCTGTTGCAGGGCAGGTTGCACCGTGACATAAATGTTAAGAAAAAATGCGATACGTTGCCCCGTTTCTGAGTTATTAAGCACTGAATGTAGCCAGTCGGGGCGTCGCACGCTCACATTCAAGCGGCCTGCCAGGGGCGGTGTTACCTAATGAGTGCTTTGTTTGGTTAGCAGAAACTTGAATTCGCGCGCACAATGACCTTATTGGTGTTGTGTTGGCAGAAGTGTCAACACTGTGTTACTAGAGGAGGCTGAATGCACGCGTTTTAGCTCACGCAGGCTAGCATGCGGAGGGAAGAACTATACTGATGTGAGGTCTGAAACAAGACAAGGAATTAGAATTCAGAAAGCGGACGTAATTAGTTTGATACTTAACTTTAATCCATTAATGATGAATGTTGCTCTTGACGGTACATGATTCACAATATTATCTGTTCAGAATACATAGTAACTGAATATGGCGCCCTGCTAGGTCGTAGCAAATGACATAGCTGAAGGCTATGCTAAACTGTCGTCTCTGCAAATGAGAGCGTATGTAGGCAGTGAACCATCACTAGCAAAGTCGGCTGTACAGCTGGGACGAGTGCTAGGTAGTCTCTCTAGACTAGACCTGCCGTGTGGTGGCGCTCGGTCTGCAATCACTGATAGCGGCGACACGCGGGTCCGACGTATACTAACGGACCGCAGCCGACTTAAAGGCTACCACCTAGCAAGTGTGATGTCTGGCAGTGACACCACAATTGGCTAACGTCAATGCTAAATAACTCGGTGTCTGGCAGTGACACCACAATTGGCTAACGTCAATGCTAAATAACTCGGAAACGGCGCAACGTATCGCATTTTTTTCTTAACATTTATGTCTCGGTACGATCTGCCCTACAATATATATATTTTCCCCTATATACTTGCAATGCAGATCCTTCACAATAAACAACAATGTTCGTACGTGCAATGCAGAACCGTCACAATAAACAACAATGTGTGCATCCTTTCCTGGTGTACACATTCCTTTTCCCCTAAAAGCTTGGTGGTTCTCCCCTTTTGATGTGTAAGATCATTGTTTGTGTAATCGTATTTTTTGTGTGTATGCGTAAGTGTGTTTTTGTAGCCTGATTCTTCGGCCTACTTATATAAAATAAGTTGTAGGTTATTGGAAACCACAGAAAATGAGGACTTCTGCGATAGAAGTAGTTGAATATGAAAAGAGGGAAAGATAAATAGGTACTCAAATGAGAAGTAAGAAAGTAAAAAGTAGAAATGGTTGCTAAGATCGAAGGAGAGAAAGAAGATAGCCCCGAAGACAGGAAACCCTTCCCATCCCCCTTCCCCAGGATCCCTACTTCACCGGTACTTGAGTGAGAAGCTGGAGGAGGTATGGTGTTGAATGTCTCCTACACAACAGACATTCTCACCTTCACATTTGAAGCCCGCCGCGCCCCCCCCCCCCCCCCCCCCCAAAAAAAAAAAAAAAAAAAAAAAAAAAAAAAAAAAAAAAAAAAAAAAAAACCTTTGCAAACCCTATGGAATGGCAAATGGTGAAGGATCAGTCACACTTGTTTGCGAGGGTTGTTTGTGTGTGTTCTGTGATAGCCATGTTTGTACTTCACTACCCACTCCTTCCAAAAATTAATATAAACCCTCCCCTACACATCACATATCATAAAGGTAAAATTATGTATCATGTTATCACAGTTGTGTAATGATTCAAACAAAATCTCATTTTCTATTGATCTAATATTCTTTGCAGTTTATTAATCTGCACCTGGGTTTGCATAGACTAACTGGATAAGAGATTACTTTCAAAGAATAGCTGAGGCAAAAATAAGACCTAACTATATGCTGATGGTGGGAGAGACTGGCTGGCTACGCAAAAATAAGACCTAACTATACGTGGATGGTGGGAAAGACTGGCTGGCTAGGCATTACAACCAAGACCACCGCTGACTAGAGCGGAGCGTGAAGGCGACTTATCAGGCACAATCCTCTAACAACCGAGTACTGAAAACACAGACTGTTCTGGACGTAATTGCAGATACGTCAAATCAGATTCCAACTGCTTTAATGAGCATATTATGAAACCAGTAATAGGTGCTTCAGTTCTGACTCAACATAACGACAAAATTTATCGAGTTGTTGACATAGCATGGAACAGAAGCCTACATGACACATTTGAGACAACCAGTGGTGATACGATCACTTATTGCTATAACTACAAGAAGCAGTATGGCCTTGATATGAATGACTTGCAGCAGCCATTGCTTTTCAGCCATGTAAAGAAAAGAATGCAGAACGAAGAGAAAATTGAACAGCTTATATGTCTCATACCTGAGTTGTGCTTCATGACTTTACTTACTCATGAAATTAGGAATGATTTTAGAGTGATGAAAGTTATTGCAACATACACACGTGTAACACCAAATCAAAGACAGGCATCGGGTGATGTTATCGCACTTCCACAGGGGTATGTTTCTCTAAAGGTGGATAATAGGAAATAGGATAGTAAAAGAATTCAAGAACATATTACAGAATCGTTTAAGATT
The DNA here is from genome assembly GCF_021461385.2 of Schistocerca piceifrons. Taxonomy (NCBI): domain Eukaryota; kingdom Metazoa; phylum Arthropoda; class Insecta; order Orthoptera; family Acrididae; genus Schistocerca; species Schistocerca piceifrons. The sequence goes on along the minus strand of NC_060139.1, from coordinate 970,600,587 downwards.
TGAAGGGAATTCGCTACAGGAAAAAATAGCACAGAAGAAACACCGAAAACAACTTGGGATCTAACGGTTGCCACTCCGCCTGTTAACACAGAACGTTAACGTCCCTGTGGGACAGATGTGACTCCGCCAGGATCCCATGGGTCTGACATTAACCTCACTCGATTGCTTATGGACCAATACTTCTTGTTAAATTTCGTGTGAAAGCTTCCCCACAACAAAACAGTGACCACTTTACTAGGAAACACAACATTAAGTAAAGTTATTGTATTTTCTACTCTGTCATGGAAAAGTTTGAATTCTTCGCACAAGTTGTCTATAACATTGTTATTATCATTAAGTTTGGAAAGAGCAACAGTCCCAACGTTTCCAGAGATTATCCTCGCAGCAACATTTTGATTGATTATTTCCTTTACTAGTTCCTCCAGATTACTTATATTTACTATGTCTGGAATGGCTAGTTTCTCTTTAACATTTCGTTCCACATCATCCACTCGAATGCTAATGCCTGCAGTTTGCAATCGGACCTTAGGTATTAATTTATTCTGTTTGTCCAAACTCTCTTTAGGGTGTGCAACCTATGCTTTACGGCATCAAATGTATCACTACATACGCTTTGAAATGATACTAACTTTACATTTATCTTCAATATCAAATTATAGTTTTTTAGCTAAAATTCCTGAAATTGGTTATTCTGTGTCTGACTAAAGTCAGTGAACAGTTGGTTTACATGGATAGTCAGGGAACTACTTAATCCATTCTTTAAATCAATTGCAAACTCTCGACTTTATCATTTAAGGCATTGAACGTAGCATTGAAAACCTCACCCTGTGCTTCTAGTTTTTCACTTAAAGTAGCACTTAGTTCCTTTCTTACAGCAGCTGAATCCGCCTTCTGTTCATCTAATCTATCATTTAACTGAGTGTTTACTGAATCTAAATTAAGACTTAGTTCTTGTCTTAAAGTAGCTGAATTTGCACTCTGAACATCTAATCTAGAATTTAATTGTAAACTCTGAGCTTCTAGATTTTTACTTAAAGTAGTTATTTAGGCATTTTGATCTTTGATTAAATTCACTACTTCAGACCAGTCTGACATTTCCCTAATCACTCTAATAGAGGTGGCTGGTTCTGCTAGTGCTGTTCTTGAACCATATTTTTTCTACTTTTAGATCGAGTTATCATTAAAAAATTCACCTCTGAGTATAATAGCTATACTAACAGTCTATTATTGAACAGTGTCCTTAACTTCACACTCAGTTAATTGTCTTTTGCTCACCCGGCATAGAATATTAGGCTGCGTCGGTGAGCAGGTGTGAAATCACCGCCAGTGAACAGCACGGGTACTGGCAGCGTCAAAGGTTGGTTTCAGTGTCAGTGTCGGTGAACGGATTTGTAGTGAGAACCGATGAGCAGCAGCTGGTGTCATTGGCGTCGGTTGCTGGTTATGGGGTCCACGCCGCTGCGATGTGTGTAGGGCTGCTTACTCCCCACACTGGATCTTCATCGTCGAATAGTTCTCGTCGTAACTCTTCTTAGTCTAAACTGTTGAAATTTTCCTTGCGTCTTTTCTTGTATGCTATTTATTAATTTTCACTCCTTTTTGCCGTTTATGCAGAATCCAATTCTGTGCACCGTTTCCCTGTCTTGTTACTAATGGTTGCTATGGTAACTCACAATATCCTTTTATCTTGATTTCGTTTCAAAATTCCTCTTTCTTTGAGTCCTGATCACATTGGTTGCCACGTTCTAACAGTTTCTGATGATAGAACGTGTGAAGTAAACTTTATGTTTTCACCAATTAACAATGTATTGGATTATGCAGAATAACGTTCTTGCATTTCACTTGTAAATATTTCCGTCTTCTTGTATTTCACTCGTATTTCAAGCTTTTAACGCATTTGATTCAATTAAATAACAACCACAAAATTTATAGATGTCCCCTGCATCTTGCTTCGTTCAGAGCGAAGTCTATAGTTTTTTATTACAACAATCACATTCACTAACATATTAAAGAATACTAATTAATTATTCTTTGTGCTTTTCATCACAGCTTCTGTGGCGCTGGCGGCAAACACTTGTCGGTACCACTCGACTGATGCAGCTCTTGTCTTCCCACGATAAACATCGATCTTGCACACACAGACGTGTTGTGAAGTAAATAGGCTCTCTCTCTCTCATACTCATCTTTAAAAGATCGCATGTTCGAGGCGGCAGTAGGTCAAGTGGTTCCATTATCGAAGCACTACAATCTCTCAAAAACATGTGTTTTTGAATGTATAATGTGTAGTCTTAGCATGATGGAAAACAGCTCATTTACCTTGTAACAAATAGTTACAAAGTTCAATGTTTTGATGAGTTTTTATTTGCTGATTACACATGTGTCTTTTTAAGAACTGATGAAAATCATTACCTCAAATTATTGGGTAAACATTGTATTGTACACTTAATTTGCTTCACTTAGACAGATTGTATACAAGGTATTGGAGAAAATTATGATTTTTAATTTTGTGTACCAGTTACATGTGTTTTTTCTCATACTTTAGCAGGTTGTAACATTTTCCTCAGTTCTGCATTTTCCTCAGTTTTGCATTGTTTTAAGTCTGGACCGCACAAAAATGTAAAATAGGGGTCTCACTGTATTTGGTTCCAATACATGGATGATATGTTTGTTTTATGGCAGCATGGCAGGGAGGAACTGTCTCATTTTCACAAGCATCTCAACAGGATCAATCTGAATATTCAGTTTACTATGGAGGAGGAGGTGGATTTAGATGGAAGATAAAACTTTCTTGATGTGCTAGTTTCCAAGAAAGAAGATGGTAGTTTGGGCCACACCGTTTACCAGAGACCCATGCAGACAGACCGTTGCGTACACCAGGATTCAAACCACCACACCCAACAATAGCAAGTCATCATAAAAACTGTGGCAGATAGAGCAAGGAAAAACTGCAAACCAGAGCTCCAGAGCTGCTTGATGCAGAATTAAAACATTTCAAAATCGGCCAAGGATGCTTGTCAACCGCTGGAAAAAGCAGGAGTGTATAGGATTCTGTGTAGTTTGGGGAGGTATACGTGGGTACTACAAAAAGAGTGGTCAGAAAATGACTAGAAGAGCACAAGGGCAATTGCAGGAGATGGGAGACTGACAGATCAGCTGTTGCAGAACGTGCTTTGCAGCCAGGACCACCACATTCATTTTGATAGGGCTCAAGTACTGGCAGCCACAAGCGGATACCATAAATAGTTATGCAGAGAGGCCAAAGGAATTTCAGTAGGAAGGAGGAGGGCATGAAATTGAATAACGTCCGGATTCCAGTTCAGAAGATGATGTGTACTAGTATTCCATCATGGGGTGACAATGGCCATCGATAACAGCCAATTGTGCTCACGTATTCAAAACTTGTGATGTCTTGCCACTGCATGGAAGCACACAGAAGTGGAATGTTCCTGAACTCAGCAGTGAGCCAGGGTGTAAATCAGACATTCAAAGAAGCTACGATCCGCCTTGAAAATGTCCTCTGTAGATGGTTACAAAACATTGGGTTTTAAGGTGAAATCCATTCAACCACAGCATAACGACCGGAACACTTTATGAATTATCTTCTGACAGTGTTACAGAGTTTTTGACCTGTGGGAAACTGTCTTGTTATTGAAGATAGGTGAACATATTAAGTGAATTAAATTTTAAGAATGCATCAAATAGTAATCTACTTCAAACCAGAGCGTTCTAACATGAAATAATTTTAGTTAAATATGATGCACAAGGGTCCACTCCTGCAGCAAGTACTAAGTGGTCATCCATATGGTTTCGAAATGGATCACTAGGCATATAATTAACCTTTCAAGGCCTTCTTATTAAAACATCAAAATTTATGAAAATATAATTCTTTTATGTAGCTATTTACCATTGTTGTTTGCACACTTCAAACATGCAACTGAACCCCAACTTCATTTCTGTGATGATGTCCACTAACATCCCTCTTGTTGCTTTGACAGATGCTTCACATGTCGTCATTTAATGAAATGAAAAAACTGTGTGTGGCTAACTTTAATAAGACGATTCGTAACAGTGACCAATAATATGCAGCGTTCTGCAATAATAATCATAAACATGATAACAAATCGTATCCTCAGGAAATGGAATTGTATTGGTAATTCTCTTATCCATACAACACTTTCTCCCCAATAGTTTCAGACTTCAATGTCATTCCAGCTTCATTTTATTTCTCAAACATTTCCTTACCATTATTTGTAGTTGCGTCTTTGTTTATGTTCAGAGCTGCAGGAGTTCTTCTGATTACATTCTTAACGGGGAGGAGCAGGCCGCTATAAAGTTTTTCAGTCTAAAAGTACACATGTAATGTGCAAACCATTCATCACGACTGATCTCATATGGCAATCCCCTAGCCGACAGAATGATGTCGAACTTTTCCACTCATAACTTTCAGTGAACTATTTCTAATATTGTTCCATGTCACACAACAAAAACAGTAACAACAAATCTGCCACAGTAAAAATGAAAACAAACGAAAATACAGGGTGCAGTGAACGTACAGAACAGCAAGCTGTCTGGAACTCAAACACAGAGCTAGCAGAAAGTGTTGCAGTGGTGGAGAGAAGGATTGGCAACTTTGAATGCTTGTTGTGGCTATAGGTATTGTGCAATTAATGGACTGTGCTCTGTGCCTCAAGGTGGTCTGTCCCTACTACTTTTTTTTTTAACCATATGCTAGTCATCCTCGAGTTATAATGTTGCCTGTTGGTGGATCACCTTAGCAAGATGTTTTATTGCTGTGCCAAGACAGGAATGTGTGAACACAAAATGGTGATCTTGATATCTGGCTCCTGCAGTCTCTTTAAGCGGTGTGTACTTTTATCAGGATGTCAAATTTTACTGATAATTAACTCTGGACAGGGATCCTCCTCCAACAGTTATCATTATCTTGCGAAGGCAATAAGCATTTAATTTGATAGAACATTGAGTAATTTTAGTGCCACCAGCTTATGCAGTGCCTAAGATTCTCAACATAATTTTCTATTATCTTGTTAAATTAAACTGAATTAGACTAAATGTGGAAGAAAAACAAGGGTAGATGAAATAGTATTCAATTACTCCGGATATTTCTAATCCACTCCTGTTGCTTCTTTATGACTTCTTTTTTATTTTACTGTTTAGCTGTACATTATGCTGACTTTAAGGCTGGTTTATTTCACTATATCAATTGGTTTTACTTTAGTTCTAGCTAATTATATGACATGCTGCCTGGTTGCATCTAAGAGTCACTAATCTACCACTGGTACACATAGTTCTGACTGTGCTATTTTTCTTCTTTGTGGCACTCTGCAAGTAAGATCCACAGGAGCTTCCAATGGTTAGATTAATAATTGCTGTGTTACCTGCCATTCATTCTTTAACTCTTTGACTACCACATGAGTGCTGACATAATTTCTCAACATGTTTCATAAATTACATACTAAAATAGGTTATAATATGTGTTGCCTTCTTTCACATACAATCTTGTAAATTAAAGAAACATATGTATAATACATGCCTGACTGATGAAATGAGCAATCAGCAGATAAAAAATAAACTATTGTGAAATTTACCTACAAAATATGACAAAGAAAAAACTTCTGTGCCAGAAGCCATGAACAGCTGACCTGTGGTGGTTGCAGGACATAAGAGGTGTGCTGGTTGAATTCTCCAAAAAACATTTGTGCCTGTCAAGTGGAGAGTTAAGTATGTACAGGAAGCATAAACAAGAAAGAAAGTGATGTTGAGGCTCTCAGGAGCTCCATTACTTGGTATCACTAAAACTACACAATATTCTAACAAATGAAATGCTTATAATGTTGAATGTTGATGGAGGACTGCAGCAAAGTGTTAACTGTCAGTAAAATTTGCTAAGCAACATGGTTTAATTTTCACATTCTGATACAGATACATACTGCTGGTAGAGACTGCAAATAATTTTCCACATGTTGAGCACCACAACTGGTACTAATATCAGTTTTGATGAAGACCATCTCAGCTGTATTATTATACATTTATTGTAGTAACATGATGGAGACTGCATTATCATCAGTGAGCTTGAAATCAAATTCATCATTTTGTGTATTTCTGTCTTGCCGCAACTACTGATACACCATGCTGAGGTTTTCCATCAACAAGTGACATTATCACTAGGAGACAACTAGCAGTTGGGTGAATAAAATGCTGCAAATTCAGTAACACCATACTCCCAACACAGCTGAAAACCTCAGAAACATTTATTACTTTGGGAGTATCTTAATTTAGTTATTTCTGTGTTCTGTAGTTCATAATTATTGTAACTTCTTGCTATGACAGAGAATAAGACAACTTTGCAACCGTGATACATATTATCAGTAAAAAATATGGCAACAAGCTGACTACTGACATGATTAGCTTAAGTTACAGTCCCTCTTAAACATGTTGTAGTGGAGTGGGAGTGCTTCAAGCAGATGTGATTTCAGTTTGTGTTTAAAGTTAATTATATTATCTCATAAATTATTTACAACTGTGAGTAAGTGGTTCAGGATTTTTGTGCCTAGATACCTCACTCCTTTCTGTGCCACACTTGAGACTGTGTGAATGATAATCCCATCACAAAACACTATTTTACATTTTGAGACTAATAAGTTTAATCCCATCACAAAACACTATTTTACATTTTGAGACTAATAAGTTTTTTAATTGAGCATCCAGCGCAGAGCTTTTTACTCATTTCATTGTCAAGTGTGTGATGATGTGTGTTATTTGAGGAAAATCTCTCTTTTATGAATAAATTATTTTTATTTGGATTTTTAGAAATGCAGGTGCTAAATTTGTTATGTTTTCCTTGTGGGTCACATCACATTACAAATCAATATCATGGCCTTCATTATATCTATTGGTATTACCCTTTCTAATTTCAGGTTATCAAACTTTATAGGCTTTCAGTGTTAACATCAGAACATTTCCACAGTTTTTGTGCAGTTTGTGTTTGCAGAGCGTGTCTTTTTTTTTTTTTTTTTTTTTTTTTCCTCTCTGGTGCTCATTTTTTGTTTTACTTTTGTTCCATAACAAAGCTGCTAACTGTAAAATATACTATAACCTCAATTATTTCTTACTCTACATTGAAGTTTGTTGTCAAGATCCTTTTTCAAGCTAACCTATGTTTGGACCACAATTTACATTCAGACCTATTTTCTTGAGAGCCTTGCCCAACAACTTAGCTGATGTAGCAGCCTTAGCATATCATGAAACAATAAAAAGCTCTCCTTCTCCCATCCTCATCCTATCACTTTCTTTGGTCCTCTGCCCGAAACACCACAGCAGCTCTATAACTAAGTTTGTAGGGTGACCTGAAAGCTAAGCCTTATGTTCTGGTAAAATCATTATCTTTCAACTTAGTTATTGAAGGTAGGCCAATTCTCCAATGTTACCAAAAATGTCAGCAGAGGTTGGCACAGTTGAAGAGTGGCAGATTGCAACTTTGTTGCAAATTGTATTTGTATATTTATCTTTAAGAGAGAACTGAATACTGAGTTTGAGTCATGGTCTAGTACTCACATCAAACTGCTGGAAACATTTATTTAATTTGCTTATGGTTCTTTTCAGTTTTGTGTAAATAGGTTCATATTACTTTAGAAATCTGCTCTGAGATAAGTCACTAAAACTTATTGATACAATCCCCAAAATCTTCTTTCCTCCAATCCTTTTTGTATTGCATGAGTATATATAATGCACATAATTATGCTTGTGTGTGTGTAAAGCATGCTACAGAGAAGGCAAGCTGTTTGCACCTACGCCTGCAATCTGCTATTTATTAATCTTACTCTTTCTATTTTTAATGGTTTTTTTTGTGTTCATTATTTGTTCTGTTTAACCAGAAACTTTGTTTATAGTTTTTTATGTTTTGAATGACACGATCACATTTCATTCAGCTGACCACTAATATACTTAATTCTCTTCTTTGATGCATATTCCCACTAACGGGCGGGGGGATAAAATGGACACAAGAGCATATTAATCCATATGTAAGTATGCACATATCTGTTAACATTAGGTGTAGCTAATTTGAAATGTATCAATGGAGATATTGTCTACAATTGCCTGGTTCATAAAGAGAGATTAACACTTGACATAGTCATTGTTTTAAAGTAATGAAGTCTTAGTACTGCAGTTAATTAAATCTCATTAACTTACTGTGCAATATAGTAATTGCATTAAGAAATCTTCATTAGTTTTCATATAGTGTACAGTTAACTCATGATTGGCTTTCAGAAATATGCAGAATGATGATGATTTTGGTTTATTTATTTTAATTCAGTGCAAAATAAGATTACTGTTTTAAACCATGTGTATTTGTAATAACCTCTTTCTTTTACTTCTGTTATTATTATTATTGAAAGTTATAAAAACAGCAGAAATGTTTAAAACATTAAGTTCTTTTCTTTGCAATCATTGAGAAATGACTGTGGTTGAAATTTCATTTAATTATGGCTGTCACTAGAAGGTGTACACAAAACTTGAAAGCCAAGAGTAATTCATCTGTAATGTACTGACTGTGAACAGGGTAGTCATATATGTCTTCTTGTTCGTTTGCTTCAAGTATTCAGACTTGTAGCTGTTGATGGTGCTGGCACTGAAATAGTATTCATAATGGCTCAGGACTAAGAGATGCGTAGTAGTGATCAGTCTGTTGCAATGAGCCTCTAAAACTTATCAGACAAATAAACCTAATGTTCACATCTGCACCTAAATTCTGGGGATCCTAAAATGTAACGTGTGTACTGCACAGGCATTTAGCATATCAGAAAGGCAGTCATTTCAGGCCAATGTATAATTTTTGTAGAAGTGTAAGGGATTTTCTGATATGGATATTCCATTTGCTAATACGCCTAGTTTTCATATACTCTGTTGCTTTGTTTGCAATTCATTCTGTGGAATATAATTTGCAAGAATGGGTTGTATTTGCTGTTGGTCAAATGTGAATGGAGCACTTCTTTCAATACATTCAGCTGTTCATGTATACATATGTGCTTTTATCAGATGAATACCATGTGGGTTTTATCAAATGAATACCATGTTGGCTGAAGCATGATTGGGATTTTGAATTGAGGAGGGAGGTGTGCCAGTTAGTCCATGCAGTTGTGCAAAGCCACTGTGTGAGGGTGGTGTAGTGGTTATTGCATCTACTTAGTGAACAGGAGACCCAGATTCGAAGCCCAGCCTTTGTACAAATTTTTGTTTATCACTTCAGTTTGCAAATATACATTATACAGTGGTGAGCCAAAACATTATGCCCACCTGTGTAATAGTGTGTTTTTCCACTTTTTGAACACAGTACAGCAGAGATTCTGCTTGGCATTGATTCTACAGGTCCTTCACAGGATTCCAGAAGTACGTGTCACTAGATATCTATGCAAAGGTGAAGCAATCCCTGAAAATTATAGGATGGTGGTTTACATGTAAATGGGTTCCACTGGGTTTAGATCCGGCACATTAGCTGTCTAAGACATCAATGTGAGTTCACGAAAATGTCCCTCAAACCACTGTAGCATGATTCTGACCTTGCTACATGCACAGTAATACTACTGGAAGATGTCATCACTGCAGGTCGAACTTCAAGTATGAAGCGATACAGGTGGTCTGCAGTAATGTTCACGTTGTTCACTGCTGTCATCATGCCTTCGATTACCACCACAGATCCCATGGAAACCCAACTCAGTGTACCCTATAGCACAATTCTGCTCTCATCGTCCTGTGTGTGTAGTGTGGTGTATGTTTTATGCAGCCATTTTCCAGGATGAAGGCTTGTAAGAATCCAACCATTCACCTGGTGTAACAAGAAATGCAATTCATTCAACAGTTGACACACTGATCCACAGTGAAAACTCAGTAATGCTGTGCCCAGTTTAGTCATAACTGATGACGTTGTTGGGTCAAGACAGGAACACACTGGGGTCGTGTGTTGTGGAGCTCCACATTGAACAATGACCTTTGATCAGTGTGCTCTCAAACACTTGTGCCTGCACCGGCATTGTACTCTGTTGTCAGATCTGCCATTCATCCTGTCCTGGATTACCCACTGGAAGATCGTCTGAGCTCTACATTTTGTAATGAGACATTGTTGTCCAATACTACACAGCCTACTCGTTATTTCACCATCCTTGAACCACTTTCCATAGGTGCTCACAACAATAGTACACCAGCTGTACCATTTCAGAGATTCTTGTTTCCAGCCAAAGCACCAAAGCAATGTACTCTTCGTCAAAACCACTTCTATCAGTGGGTTTCTACATTTGCAGCCCATAAGTTAGCTGTGATGACGATCCATCCATCTCTCTTCCATTTGAATTCTTTCCCGGCCTCACAGTGGGCAGTGGCCATAATGTTTTGACTCATCAGTTTGTGTGTGTGTGTGTGTGTGTGTGTGTGTGTGTGTGTGTGTGTGTGTGTGTGTAATAGAGGGAAGCATTCCACGTGGGAAAAATATATATAAAAAATAAAGATGCTGCAACCTTGGGTTGCGAAAGCTTGAAATTTGTGTGTGTGTTTGTGTGTTTTTTATTTATCAACTTTTTTTATTTAAAATACTTGGGATGTGTATTTATTTTAGTTTTTGTGTAGTTTTAAATTTGCAACTTGCCTGGAATGAAAACAGCATAGTTTTCGTCGTTTCTTTTTAATAGTTGTCTTCATTTTGTAGTTTCTAACTCAGTCACTGTAGATGTAAGCTTAGAAATAACTTATGTAAAGTACAAGTGTAATATGCACTATTATCAGTTATCTTAAAAGCTCACAGCTGTGAAGAATGAAATATTTTGTTTTTGTTCCCTTTTGTAAATAACGCAATTTGAAATTGTGCCATATTATTTCAGTCTTCTGTTGTCATTTTTCAGTATGCTTTTTTAATCAGCATATTGGCAATGATCTTTTCAGAAGAAAATAACGCACTGAGTTCCATATTATAATACTAACAAAGCCTTGTATGCAAAAATCAGAGCAAAACTGCCTTCTCATTTTGATACGAAATGACATATTTCATAGAAAAATATAAGTAACAGTCTATTACTGTTAATACTGTACTGGAAAGTCATGCATGGTATACAAATAATGTAAAGGTAGCCTCTCACCATATCGTTAAGGTTTGGAGTTGTCTTCATGTCATATATAACACAAATCTTCATGTCCTACATAACACAAAATATGTCACAGTACGTCACACACAATACACATACTGATTCTCTCATAAGAGGATAAAACTTACCCTAGCCACATGCACCTAGAAAGTAACTTAATGTACTCTCTTCATGTTGCTGCATGTATGATTCTGCCAACTGCTTGCATTTTGTTATCCTTATTGTTGTTTGTACTGTTGTTATAACTACTTTTGAACATATTTTGTGATTTTAATTTATTTTTATACCCTTCAGTGCTTCCACTCTTCTGCGTATACTGCTTCACACCCCAAATTTTTAGTTATTATTATTATTATTATTATTTTCTAACTTCGTTCTGTTTTCGTTTCTCCTCTATTACTAGCATGCCATGTCTTGGTGTTGCATTGTTAGTAATGTACCCTTACTTTTTACCAATTATTTTTTCCCTCTCCCATATTTGTGAAAAAGAGTCTGTTTCTTTTCATCTTTTTCTCGACATTAGTCTCGCATTTGTCATCTATTGCCTCCATCTAAACCCTCCACTCCTTTGAAATCGGTGTTGTATTTGAAGAATGATACCTGCAAGTGTTTCATAGGCACTGTGAGGTATATCTTTGCATATAGTGAATGGCATTTGAAATACACGTGCAAAATATTTAACACGTTGCAGGTACACGAATCGCTGGTGTATCCAAAACATGTTGACCGTTGAAATTGAGAACCCCTTTGTGACAGACATGATTCTGTTATTGTGTTGTTCAGAGAATGAAAAAAAATTATGAACAGTGGAATGAGTAAATACAACCATCCAGCGTTTAATGGAAGTAGAGGTAAAAGAAGGTTGCAATGTGGTAGCTTAGTATACGAACTTGTGTTCCTAAGAGCACACAGACAAATTGTATTCACATACAGCTTCATCGTCTCAGAACTGCAGTTGACAAAAATCACTGATGTATCCAAAATATGTTGGTTGCTGAAATTGAGTACCAATTTTGTGACAAGAATGCTTCTGTAATGCATCGAGCACGGTGCAGGACTCATGTATATGTAACATTTAAGCCAATTTTACATAGATGTGGTGATGAGGGCATGCATCATACGCTCATAATACTGTCTGAAACTCGAATAAAGCTTAAACCACAAACTAAAGTTAGTGCAGGTCAAAACAACAGATTTAAAATCTTAGTTTCAAACAGAAATTGTGTACTAGCTGTAGTGACAACAAAAATTATAGTAGATTATTATGGCTGTCAATACCTGGATTTCAGATATGGCTTGTTGCCTCACTCTTGACAGTGGATATACCTGTGGTTGTCACACAACTTAACAAAATGTTGAATGACAAAGGTCATGCAACTATATTTCTTTATTTGCCTCAAAATAATTTTTAACGTATCATCTGCACAAAAAAGTGGTGTTGATTTTATCAGTCATGTTTTATTCATCCAATGGGAAAGTTGCTATGCCTGTTAAAATTTATATTTGAATCTCATATTTATCAAATGTAGTTACACAGCTGAAATGTTGTTGTTGTTGTTGTTGTGGTCTTCAGTCCTGAGACTGGTTTGATGCAGCTCTCCATGCTACTCAATCATGTGCAAGCTTCTTCATCTCCCAGTACCTACCGCAACCTACATCATTCTGAATCTGCTTAGTGTATTCATCTCTTGTTCTCCCTCTATGATTTTTACCCTCCACGCTGCCCTCCAATACTAAATTAGTGATCCCTTGTTGCCTCAGAACATGTCCTACCAACCGATCCCTTCTTTTAGTCAAATTGTGCTACAAACTTCTGTTCTCCCCAATCCTATTCAATACTTCCTCATTAGTTATGTGATCTACCCATCTAATCTTCAGCATTCGTCTGTAGCACCCCATTTCAAAAGCTTCTATTCTCTTCTTGTCCAAACTATTTATCGTACATGTTTCACTTCCACACATGGCTACACTCCATACAAATACTTTCAGAAACGACTTCCTTACACTTAAATCTATACCCGATATTAACAAATTTCTCTTCTTCAGAAATGCTTTCCAGCTGAAATATAAGGATAATATTCCGATTCACTGTAATTTTTTAATTAATGGTGCTGTACTTTCATGTAACACTGTTTATCAGGATCCTATGCTTGCTGGAATCTTACAAAACATTTTCTGATGTATATAACATATATGCAACTGTATACAGCTATTTTATGTTTCTTCTGTACATCGCATAATGAAACAGCTGCTTTCATTTATGTGTAACACTTTTAGCAAGTTTTTGAATATTTTAATGCTGTGACTACTTAAGATTCCATCATTCTTAGCAGCTGATTTCATAAGATACTCTCATCATACACTACCTGACTCTCTCCCTTCTACTATTAAGCCAATACTTTGATTTGCCAATTTTTTTTTTCCAGTGAAAGTATACGTTTGTCAAAGGTCTGATGGCACTTTGAGATTTAACAGCATTGGTACTTGGTAAAGGAAAGCAGTTTCATTTGCAGAATTCGACCAACTAGGGAATGAATAAATGGCTGCGAAAGTTACATTTTGTGTGTTTGAAATTATATATGATGCAAACACAAGACTCATAATCTCTCTCTCAGAAAATATTGAGCAGTTGTGCCAATTCTGCTGCTCTGAAAATTCAATTTGCTTATAAAAAGCCTCACTTGTTGCTTCTTTAGGAATGTTTAATAAGCAGAGAGAGCTACTTTCAAATTGTGTTGTTGTTCAAACTTCCAATGAAGGAAATACATTCTTTTTCCTGCTTTCCTTCTTCTCTTCACTTTGGCTGCGTGGCCATGACATGAAAGATCCACATGTGTGTCTACCATTTTCTGCATGAATTAAATTTTTACACCCACATTTCAGTACTGAATTATAAATTTAACCTGCTGCTCATTCCCCTGGAATGAGATGTATTTTCTTCTTTAGCACCCACACTTAATTTAATTTAAAAATATACTGTTGTTTTCTGTGGGTTTGTTTTGTCTAAATACATTGAACCAATAAGTAGTGTTGGGGATAACCCCCAAATAACTTGCCAATAAATAATGTTTGGGGCTAATCCCCAAATAACTTGCATAATCTCTGATTCACATGCAAATCCCTTATGAAATGATAAAAAACATTGCCTCCATCAAAACTCTGTGGCTGATGTCTTCATAATATCATCTAAAATGTGTGACAGGTGAGTGTCTGTCCACTTGTAATAGCCATAACGTATATTATTGAAATTTGCATCAGTATCTCAGTTCGTATACTGCTAACATGTCTTTCTTGAGCATCAGCAGTGATCTACAACTAAGCCAGTTTCAGCACATTCTAATGTGACCCTTGTAGTGAAATTCAGTTTCTAATGAGGTGGTCAGTTTTGTGCAGCATACATAAAAATGCTTCATGATGTGTTAGCTATTATACTTTCTGCTCTCTCTCTCTCTCTCTCTCTCTCTCTCTTTCTTTCTTTCTTTTAAAAAAAATCTGTGATAGGTGTTACAGAGGTGATATCATTGCTGGTTTACAGAGGTGATATCATTGCTGGTACATGTTGAGGTGAACAGTGCCAGTGTGGTTGAATTACGCATTTTTTGTTGTGGAGGTGTTCAGTTATAACTTCTTGTGAATTTAGTATTGTAATTGTAATGAATTTAATTAAGTAATAAAATTCAGTAACAAGTGGAGTTTAACTTGGTGTTGTTTTTATTTTTCTTCAGTATCGTCAGGCTGTTTCTAAATCTCCTCCACACCTCCTTCAACAGAAACAACGTTCCTTCTTAACTTTTGGATTTGGTGCTGGTGGATCTGGTCCTGCGAGAAGAGAATCTCATGTGAATGTGAATGTAACCCCGACATCACATGATGTTGGTTCTGATACACCAGAGATCCGCAAATACAAGAAGAGATTCAATTCAGAAATTTTATGTGCTGCACTGTGGGGTGAGTATTTAGTATTTTATTTAAACCTTTTTTTATTTTTTTTACATGTAATACTAGCATGTTAGGTTTAATGTCTGCCTAAAGTCATTTGTTTACTTCTCTTCTTTTCATTAATAGTTGTGAATTAGTAATTGGTTTGATTGTGTCTGTAGACTTCGTATAGACAAAAGTGTAAGAAACGTTTGCTTTATGTGAAATATGTTCTTTTGATTTGCTTTTTGTAATGGAACAGTGTAACATTTCTAACAAGTGGGTTCTTTCCGAACCTTAATGGTTTTTTTATAACATTAGAAATATTTATAAACTTTCCTGCATATTTAAATACATTTCTGGTATTGACAAAATTATTTTCGTTTTTACAAAAAGAATAGATTCCTACGCACTAAATAGAGGAAGTGTTGAGGGACAGACAGGCACATTGAAGAAGTCTGCTAGATGTCATTTAACTATTGCACAAGTACTTCATCTGTCATAGACAGAATAAAACACACGTGCGTTCATAACATACACACACACGACTACTGTTATCTCCGGGGGCTAATGCCCGTCTGTGACTACATATAAGGTGAATAACAGTGCCTGTGTTATTAAAAAGTGTGCAGCATGTGTGAAGGAACATTGCAGTGTGCTTTGTTAATAACATAGACACTGATATTTCATATTTATTTGCTAGTACTAGACCTTCAGCTCCCAATAATATGTACTTCCTGGGTGGGAATATATGTAAGATCATCCTAACTGCCATCTGCTTCACATCTGCTGTGCAGCGAGCTATGTTAATTTAAGTATTAACTGTGTTTTTCTTACTTGTCACTTCTTTTTCTGTGTATTTTTGCTTTTAGAAAGCTTTAATTTTAGAGTACTTGTAATAGTCTTTCATAGATATCGTGTTTGTTTTGAATACAGTCCAGAGACCGGTAGTGCTTATTTTCATTGTTTTGAACAAGAAGTGTCTAGTAACCACAGTTTAGTCAGCTATCAGCCGCATTTAGTGAATTAGCAGTCTAGTTAAAAGTTTATTAACACTCTATAGTAAATTGTTGATTTCTTAGGATGGATAGGACATGTGACTGCTGTGTGCGGATGCAGGAGGAGCTGGCCACTGTTCGCAAACAGCTGAACATGTTGATAGCTGTGGTCAGCCATCTTCAGGCTGCTGCCTCGGAGTGTAGCGGCAGTGGGGAGTCTGGTGCATCGCATGGTACACCCCAGGTGTTACATGCTCCACGGTCCCTGCTGTCGAGACATCTTCGCAGGTACCGGGCGCGGCTGGGCCACCCTCTCCCCAAGGAGAGTGGTGGGTTCAGCGGTGTTCGCGTCGCACGAGGCAGAGGGTCAATGTGGAGGCTGGCCGTGTGGCATCGCCCGCTCTGCCTCTGAGTGGACATTTTCAGCAAGGTCCGAGCAAACACAGGGAGAGGGGTTTATTAGTGATTGGAAGCTCCAGTGTTAGGCGGGTGATAGAGCCCCTTAGGGAAATAGGGGAAAGGTCAGGGAAGAAGGCCAGTGTTCACTCTGTCTGCTTGCCGGGGGGTCTCATCCGAGATGTGGAGGCGGTCCTGCCGGTGGCGATAGAGTGCACTGGGTGCACTCGACTGCAGATTGTTGCTTATGTCGGTACCAATTACTCCTGCCACCTGGGTTCAGAGGTCATCCTCAGTTCATACAGGCAGTTGGCGGAGTTGGTGAAGGTGGAAAGCCTCGCTCGCAGGGTGAAATCTGAGCTAACTATTTGTAGTATCGTTCCCAGAACCGATCGCGGTCCTCTGGTTTGGAGCTGAGTGGAAGGCTTAAACCAGAGTCTCAGACGATTCTGTGGAGATCTGGGGTGCAACTTTCTCGACCTCCGCTATTGGGTGGAGAAATGTAGGGTCCCCCTGAATAGGTCAGGCATGCACTACACACAGGAAGCGGCTACAAGGGTAGCGGTGTACATGTGGAGTGCACATGTGGGTTTTTTAGGTTAGAGAATTCCCTCCCTAGGCCCAAAAGATGCCTCCTGAGATGCGACAAGGTAGTAGTAGTCAAAACGCAACAGGGAATAACAATATTAATGTGATAATAGTAAACTGCAGGAGCATCTATAGAAAGGTCCCAGAACTGCTCTCATAAATAAACAGTCACAATACCCACATAGTACTATGGACAGAAACTTGGCCGAAACCAGATGTAAACAGTAATGAAATTCTAAACTCAGATTGGAATGTATACCCTAGAGACAGACTGGACGGTGAAGGGGGAGGCATGTTTATAACGATAAAAAGTGCAGTAGTATCAAAGGTAATTGACGGAGATCTTAAATGTTAAATAATTTGGGTGAAGGTCACAGTTAAAGCAGGCTCAAACATGGTAATTGGATGTCTGTATGCCCCCTGGCTCAGCAGCTGTTGTGGCAGAGCACCTGAAGGATAATTTGGAAAATATTTTGAGTAGATTTCCCGACCATGTTATAGGTCTGGGTGGAGATTTTAATTTGCTGGATATAGACTGGGAGACTCAAACGTTTATAACGGGTGGCAGGGACAAAGAATCCAGTGAAATTTTTTTTAAGTGCATTATCTGAAAACTACATTGAGCAGTTAAACAGAGAACCGACTCGTGGCGATAACATATTACACCTTCTGGTGATAAACAGACCTGAACTATTTGAAACAGTTAACGCAGAACAGGGAATCAAGAATCATAAAGTGGTTACTGCATCGATGATTTTAGCCGTAAATAGAAATATTAAAAAAGGTAGGAAGATTTTTCTGTTTAGCAAAAGTGACAAAAAGCAGATTTCAGTGTACTTGACAGCTCAACACAAAAGTTTTATCTCGAGGATCAGTGGACGAAGTTCAAAACCATCGTACAATATGCATTAGATGAGTATGTGCCAGGCAAGATCGTAAGAGATGGAAATGAGCCACCATGGTACAACAATCCAGTTAGAAAACTGCTGCGGAAGCAAAGGGAACTTCATAGCAAACATAAACATAGCCAAAGCCTTACAGACAAACAAAAATTATGCGAAGCGAAATGTGGTGTGAGGAGGGCTATGCGAGAGGTGTTCAATGAATACGAAAGTAAAGTTCTATGTACTGACTTGGCAGAAAATCCTAAGAAATTTTAGTCTTATGTCAAAGAGGTAGGTGGATCAAAATAAAATGTCCAGGCACTCTGTGACCAAAATGGTCCTGAAACAGAGGATGACAGACTAAAGGCTGAAATACTAAACATCTTTTTCCAATACTGTTTCACAGAGGAAGACTGGACTGTAGTTCCTTATCTAGATTGTCGCACAGATGACAAAATGGTAGATATCGAAATAGATGACAGAGGGATAGAAAAACAATTAAATTCGCTCAAAAGAGGTAAGGCCGCTGGACCTGGTGGAATACCAGTTCGATTTTACATGAACTTGCCCCCTTCTTGCAGCAGTGCACCGTAGGTCTCTAGAAAAACGTAGCCTTCCAAAGGATTGGAAAAGGGCACAGGTCATCGCTGTTTTCAAGAAGGGACGTTGAACAGATGTTCAGAACTATAGACCTATATCTCTAACGTCGATAAGTTGTAGAATTGTGGAACATGTATTATGTTTGAGTAGAATGACTTTTCTGGAGACTAGAAATCTACTCTGTAGGAATCAGCATGAGTTTCGAAAAAGACAATCGTGTGAAACCCAGCTCGTGCTACTCGTCCACGAGACTCAGAGGGCCATAGACACGGGTTACCAGGTAGATTCCGTGTTTCTTGACTTCCGCAAGGCGTTTGATACAGTTCCCCACAGATGTTCAATGAACAAAGTAAGAGCATAAGGACTATCAGACCAAATGTGTGATTGGATTGAAGAGTTCCTAGATAACAGAATGCAACATGTCATTCTCAATGGAGAGAAGCCTTCCGAAGTAAGAGTGATTTTAGGTGTGCCACAGAGGAGTGTCAAAGGACTGTTGCTATTCACAATATACAGGGCTATTACAAATGATTGAAGCGATTTCATAAATTCACTGTAGCTCCATTCATTGACATGTGGTCACGACACACTACAGATACGTAGAAAAACTCATAGAGTTTTGTTCGGCTGAAGCCGCACTTCAGGTTTCTGCTGCCAGGAGCGCTCGAGAGCACAGTGAGACAAAATGGCGACAGGAGCCGAGAAAGCGTATGTCGTGCTTGAAATGCACTCATATCAGTCAGTCGTAACAGTGCAACGACACTCCAGGGCGAAGTTCAACAAAGATCCACCAACTGCTAACTCCATTCGGCGATGGTATGCGCAGTTTAAAGCTTCTGGATGCCTCTGTAAGGGGAAATCAACGGGTCGGCCTGCAGTGAGCGAAGAAACGGTTGAACGCGTGCGGGCAAGTTTCACGTGTAGCCCACGGAAGTTGCAACATTTTTTCTTAATGGTGAAGTGAACAGACACAATGTGCGAATCTGGGCGGTAGAGAATCCTCACGCATTCGTGCAGCAAATTCGCAATTCACCAAAAGTTAACGTGTTTTGTGCAATCTCACGGTTTAAATTTTACGGCCCCTTTTTCTTCTGTGAAAAAAACGTTACAGGACATGTGTATCTGGACATGCTGGAAAATTGGCTCATGCCACAACTGGAGACCGACAGCGCCGACTTCATCTTTCAACAGGATGGTGCTCCACCGCACTTCCATCTTGATGTTCGGCATTTCTTAAACAGGAGATTGAAAAACCGATGGATCGGTTGTGGTGGAGATCATGATCAGCAATTCATGTCATGGCCTCCACGCCCTCCTGACTTAACTCCAGGCGATTTTTTCTGTAGGGTTATGTGAAAGATTCAGTGTTTAAACCTCCTCTACCAAGAAATGTGCCAGAACTGCGGGCTCGCATCAACGATGCTTTCGAACTCATTGATGGGGACATGCTGCGCCGAGTGTGGGAGGAACTTGATTATCGGCTTGATGTCTGCCGAATCACTAAAGGGGCATATATTGAACATTTGTGAATACCTAAAAAAACTTTTTGAGTTTTTGTATGTGTGTGCAAAGCATTGTGAAAATATCTCAAATAATAAAGTTATTGTAGATCTGTGAAATCGCTTCAATCATTTGTAATAACCCTGTACATAAGTGACCTTGTGGATAACATCAGAAGTTCACTAAGGCTTTTTGTGAATGATGCTGTTGTATATCGAGAGGTTGTAACAATGGAAAATTGCACTGAAATGCAGGAGGATCTGCAACGAATTGACGCATGGTGCAGGGAATGGCGATTGAATCTCAATGTAGACAAGTGTAATGTGCTGCGATTACATGGAAAGAAAGATCCTTTATCATTTAGCTACAATATAGCAGGTCAGCAACTGGAAACAGTTAATTCCATAAATTGTCTGAGAGTAGGCATTAGGGGTGATTTAAAATGGAATGACCATATAAAGTTGATCGTCGGTAAAGCAGATGCCAGACTGAGATTCATTGGAAGAATCCTAAGGAAATGCAATCCGAAAACAAAGGAAGTAGGTTACAGTATGCTTGTTCGCCCACTTCTTGAATACTGCTCACCGGTGTGGGATCTGTACCAGATAGGGTTGATAGAAGAGATAGAGAAGATCCAACGGAGAGCGGCGCGCTTCGTTACGGGATCATTTAGTAATCGTGAAAGCGTTGCGGAGATGATGGATGGGCTCCAGTGGAAGGCTCTGCGGGAGAGACGCTCAGTAGCTCGGTATGGGCTTTTGTTGAAGTTTCGAGAACATACCTTCACCAAGGAATCAAGCAGTATATTGCTCCCTCCTATGTATATCTCGCAAAGAGATGATGAGAATAAAATAAGAGAGATTAGAACTCACACAGAGGCATACCGACAATCTTTCTTTCCACGAACAATAAGAGACTGAATAGAAGGGAGAACCGATAGAGGTACTCAAAGTACCCTCCAACACACACCGTCAGGTGGCTTGCGGAGTGTGGATGTAGATGTAGATGTAGAAGATACAGGTTGTGAAACATAGACTATGACGTATGGAAGTTTGGGTGACCGTGATGTGTTCTCAGATGACCTAAGAATTTAATGTTACAGTTTTCATAATGCAACGAATCCAGGTTCAAGTGTCAGTCCAGCACTAATTTTCATTGTCGTCATTTCCATACACAGTCAAAGGTGGGTAACACTTGCAACTGCAGATACATTTCCTGTATTTCTTGACAGCTGTAGTCGCTACAGTGCTTGTTTCTTTGGACATGCATGCATGTCCAAAGGAACATTGCATTGTACTTGTTAATAACACCGACACTGCTATTTGTACCTCTTCTTCACAAAATGGTATGTAATATGTTTTGTTGATTTATCCAGCTTTCAAAATAATGTAGTAAAATTGTGCATTCAAAAACAGTTTTGTTTTTAACACTAAAATAGTCTGTGTAGTGTCTCACAGCTAAGACTTTATACCATTGCTGTGAAACATTGTAGAAAGTGAGATTTCTAACCTATTTATCTTTTGACGAGTGTCACCTCTACACTCAAACCTACACTTCGTTATTACAGCATATTACCATAGTACATTTATTCACTGAGCTCCTATTTAATTTTTAATTTCCCAGCTCTGATGAGAGCTGAATTGTCTCCAAGTGTGCAGCTGGTGTATCATTGTAGCTTGTGTAATAGTATTATGAAAAGTCAAATAATGGAAAATCCAGGATGGAATGTAACAATATTAGAGAAGGAAAGTTGCTGCTCACCATATATCGGAGATACTGAGTCACGATAGGCACAACAAAAAGAGTCACACAATTACAGCTTTCAGCCATTAAGGCCTTTGTCAGCAATACACACACACACAAACACACTCGCACGCATACACACTCATGCTAACACAACTTGCACACACGTCTGCAGTCTCAGATAACTGAAACCACACTTCAAGCAGCAGCATCTGTGCATGATGGGAGTGGCGACTGGGTGGGGGTAAGGAGGAGGCTGGGGCGAGGAGAGGGAGGGATAGTATGGTGAGGGTGGCGGACAGTGAAGTGCTGCAGTTTAGACGGAGGGCAGGAGAGAAAGGGGGGGAGGGGGAGGAAGTAATGGAAAGGAGAGAAATTAAAAGACTGGGTGTGGCAGTGAAATGGCAGCTGTGTAGTGCTGGAATGGTAACAGGGAGGGGGCTGCATGGATGAGGACAGTGACTAATGAAGGTTGAGACCACAAGGGTTATGGTAACGTAGGATGTATTGCAGGGAAAGCTCTCAGCTGTGCAATTCAGAAAAGCTGGTGTTGGTGGGAAAGATCCATATGGCACAGGCTGTGAAGCGGTCATTGAGATGAGGGATATCGTGTTTGGCAGCGTGTTCAGCAACAGGGTGGTCCACTTGCTTTTTGGGCACAGTTTGTCGGTGGCCCTTCATACGGACAGACAGCTTGTTGGTTGTCATGCCTACATAGAATGCAGCACCGTGGTTGCAGCTTAGCTTGTAAATCACATGACTGGTTCCACAGGTAGCCATGCCTTTGATGGGATAGGTGATGCTAGTGACCAGACTAGAGTAGGTGGTGGTAGGAGGATGTATGGAACAGGTCTTGCATCTGGGTATATTACAGGGGTGTGAGCCATGAGGTAAGGGATTGGGAGCAGGGGTTGCCTAAGGATGGATGAGTATATTCTGAAGTGTCGATGGCCAGCGGAATACCACTGTAGGAGGGGTGGGAAGGATAGTGGGCAGGACATTTCTCACTTTAGGGCACGACGAGAGGTAATCAAAACCCTGGTGGAGAATGTGTAATTCAGTTGCTCAAGTCCCAGATGGTACTGAGTTACGAGGGGAATGCTCCTCTGTGGCCGAACTGTGGGACTTTGGGAGGTGGCGGGAGACTGCAAAGATAAGGCAGGGGAGATTTGTTTTTGTACGAGGTTTGGAGGATAGTTACAGTCAGTGAAGACTTCAGTGAGACCCTCGCTGTATATTGGGAAGGACTGCTCGTCACTGCAGATGTGACGACCCTGGGTGGCTACACTGTAGGGAAGGGACTTCTTGGTATCTAATGGGTGGCAGTTGTCGAAGTGGAGATATTGCTGGTGGTTAGTAGGTTTGATATGGACGGAGGTACTGATGTAGCCATCTCTGAGGTGGAGGTCAACATCGAGGAAGGTGGCTCGTTGGGTTGAGTAGAACCAGGTGAAGCAAATGGGGGAGAAGTTGTTGAGGTTCTGGAGGAATGTGGATGGGGCATCCTCACCTTCAACCCAGATAGCAAAGATGTCATCAGTGAATCTGAACCAGATGAGGGGTTTAGCATTCTAGGTTTTTAGGAAGAATTCCTCTAGATGTCCCATGAATAGCTTGGCATAGGATGGTGCCATGCGGGTGCCTATAGCCGTACCCCGGATTTGTTTGTAGGTAATACCTTCTAAGGAGAAGTAATCGTGGGTGAGGATATAGTTGGTCATTGTGACTAGCAAGGAGGTTGTTGGTTTGGAATCCAAAGGGCATTTGGAAAGGTAGTGTTCAATAGCAATAAGGCCATGGGCAATAGGAATGTTAGTGTACATGGAGGTGGCATCAACAGTAACGAGCAGGGCACCGTGTGGTAAAGGGACAGGAACTGTGGAGAGTCGGTGGAGGAAATGGTTGGCATCTTTTATGCAGGAGGATAGATTCTGGGTAATAGGTTGAAGGTGTTGATCTATGAGAGCAGAGATTCTCTCAGTTGGGGCACAGTAACTGTCCACAATGTGTCGTCCTGGGTGGTTGGGTTTATGGACTTTAGGAAGCATGCAGAAGGTGGGGGTGCGGGGAGTGGTAGGGGTAAGTAGAGAGATGGACTCTGAGGAGAGGTTCTGGGATGGGCCTAAGGATTTGAGTAGTGACTGGAGATCCTGCTGGATTATTGGAATGGGGTCACTGTGGCAAGGTTTGTAGGTGGAAGTATCTGACAGCTGACGGAGTCCTTCCTCCAGGTAATCCTTGCGGTTCAAAACAACGGTGGTGGAGCCTTTGTCTGCAGGTAGGATTATAAGGTCGGGATCAGTTTTTAGATGGTGGACTGCGGTTCTTTCTGCATATGTAAGGTTAGTTTACATGGTGAGTGATTTGGGGAATGATGGTGAGGCAAGGTTCGAGGTTAAGAAACTCGGGAAGGTTAACAGGGTGTGGTTTGGAGGCAGTGGGGGTGGATCACGGTTGGATAGAGGAGTGAACTGAGTTAGGCAATGTTAAATATTGGTCTTTGGTTGAGTCTCGTTGGTCGGGTTGGTGGCGAAAAAGTGTTTCCACTGTAGGGACTGGGTGGAGGAGAGAAGGTCTTTAGCAAGTCGTGCATGATTGAATTTGGGAGTGGGGCAAAAGGTGAGGCCTTTGGAAAGGACTAATATTTCTGTGGGACTAAGGCTTCTGGAGGAAAGGTTCATGACTGTGTTATGGGTCTGTTTAGGTTCTGGGTTGTGTGTGGTGGTGGGAGGAAGTTTTGGTGGTTGGGGTAAGTGTAGTAGGTCTGCAAGACAGGGTTTGTCAGCTATGAGGGGACATGGGGGAGGTTTGGAGGTTGTTGTAGAGGTGGGGGACAGTGGTACTCCAAGGCGGGAATAGGAAGTGAGCAGGATGGAGAGCTTTTTGAGGTGGCATTGTGCATGTTGCTCAAGTTCTTGCAGGGCAAGAGTTTCAATGTGTATTATGGGTTCCAGGAATTTGGGATTACATAGCAGGAGAATTTTGCAGATGGAGAGAAGGTACTGCTAGAAGGATTAGGCATGGTTGATATGGTTTTGCAGGACTATGTTGGTGAGGGCTAAGGATTGGCGAAATCTGAGCAGTTGGAGGTCATTGTGGAAGGAGGGGTAGCAACCAGAGATGGGTAATTTGATGGTAAGGCCATTAGGGGGAATTTCACGAGCCAAGTAACAACGCAGGAACAGTATGTGGGACTGGGATCTGGCTAGGGATAATGAAACTTTTCTGTATTGACACAGATGGAAGGAGCAAGGATCTATGGTTGTGAAAAAATGCGAAAAAATATGTAAAAAAAGAAGAATTACGTCTGAAAAATTATGCAAAAATACACCTAAATAAGTGTGAAAAATCACGGAAAGGACAAAATGGATGCACAAGGTGAAAAAACGGGATGAAATCTGATGAGGATGACGATAGCTGAAGTCGACAACTCACTAAAATTGGCGAGAAGTCACATGGATCAAAATAGAGAATAATTAATAAATAAATATATGGATATTAATGTGGGTAGCAGGTTTGAGGGCGGATAAGCGTGAAGAAGGGAAACGGCAGATGTGACTGGATGAGGTGGATTTAGTGGGTGCGAACAGGGATAGAACAGAGAAAGTGTGGGGGGTGGGGAGGGTTTCGTAGGTAGAGATACAAGATCGTGTAGCACCAAAAGGTGTGGGAGATAACACGCAAAAATACGCTAACTGACGCAGGGAGAGTGATTAGTTTGAAAGTATGGGATTAATTATATCAACGGTAGTAATGTGGGACAAAGGATGCTGCACCAACAATCAGCATGGTCTTGAGGTTGCCTGTTGCGCGTGGCCAAGATGGGTGATACAGTGTGGCCACAGTTTGGCCTACTCCAATCCAGTCACTAACATCACCTAACCCATCAGAGGCAGGGCTACCAGTGAAACCAGTCATGTGATTTCCAAGCTAAGCTGCAACCACTGTGCTGCATTCTGTGTAGGCATGACAACCAACAAGCTGTCTATCTGCATGAATGGCCACCGACAAACTACTCGCAGTGTGGTTTCAGCTATCTGAGACTGCAGACGTGTGTGTGTGTGTGTGTGTGTGTGTGTGTGTGTGTGTGTGTGTGTGTGTGTGTGGGCGCGCGCGCGCGTTTCCCTGTTTACACATATCTTTTCCCCTGCAACACCTGGCGGTTCTCAGTTCGCAACAAGTTTCTAATTGGTAATTTTAATGGTTTGTGTTTAAATGTCTTCCTGTGTGTATGCGGATATGTGTTCGTGTAGTCTGATTCTTCGGCCTTCCTATTGAAAGATAAGATGTAGGTTATTAGAAACCATGCAAAGTAGGAAGGACTTCTGCAATAGAAGTATGTGAATATGGAAAGAGGGAAAAAATAGATATGCCCTTAAATGAGAAGTAAGAAAGGAACTAAATAGAAATGGTTGCTAAAATCGAAGAAGAGAAAGAAGATAGCACCAACAACAGGAAACCCTTCCCACTCCCCTTCCCCAGGATCCCTACCTCGCAGGTACTTGACTGAGACGCCGGAGGAGGTTTGGTGTTAAATCATCTCCAACAGAACGGACATTCCCACCTTCACCCTTGAGGTCCCCGAAGGAAATCTTAGCAACCCTATGGAAACAGCTAATGGTGAGGAATCAGTCACACTTGTTTGCGAGGATTGTTTGAAAGGTGTGGTGTGTGTTTTGTGTTAGTCATGGTTTATGTGTTCTCGTAAACCACGCTTTTATCTACGGTACCCACCCCTTTCAAAACTGATACAAACCCTCCCATCTGCATCTCATCTTATAAAAGGTATAAAATATTCTGTTGTTGTTGTGGTCTTCAGTCCTGAGACTGGTTTGATGCAGCTCTCCATGCTACTCTATCATGTGCAAGGTTCTTCATCTCCCAGTACCTACTGCAACCTACATCCTTCTGAATCTATTTAGTGTATTCATCTGTTGGTCTCCCTCTATGATTTTTACCCTCCACACTGCCCTCCAATACTAAATTGGTGATCCCTTGATGCCTCAGAACATGTCCTACCAACCAATCCCTTCTTCTAGTGAAGTTGTGCCACAAACTTCTCTTCTCCCCAATCCTATTCAATAGCTCCTCATTAGTTATATGATCTACCCATCTAATCTTCAGCATTCTTAAAATATTCTATACAAAATAAAAAATTATACACTACAGTCGTTCAGTTCGTCACATTATATATTCCACAAACATAATAATCTTATTCCGTTTATTTCATCTAAATCGATATTTGTTTTATTGTCATATCCAGTTTTCCAAGTAAAGATTACTGGATAGTTTGAGATTTTACAAATAAATGACAGAATAGTTTAAGATTTGAAGGGAACTTTGTGCAGGAAAGCTATTCTGGAAGAAACACCAAAAACAACTCGGGATCCGATGATTGTCACTCCGCTTGTTAACTCAGAATGTTAATGTCCCTGGGGGATAGATAACTCTGCCCGGATCCCATGGATCTGATATTAACTTCGCTTGAACAAGTGCAGACCAATACTTTTCGTTAAATTTTGTTTGAAAATCTCCCCACTGCAAAACAATCACCATTTCACTAGGTAACACAACATTGAGTATGCAGTTACCTGTTTTTCCACTTTGTCCTGGTTGAGTTTAAATTCTTTCGACAAGTCATCTATAACCTTTCGGGTATCTGAAAGTTTGGAAGAAACAATAGGCGACACGTTCCAGAATGTCATTCTCTCGGTGCGTTTTTGATCTGTTATCCATTCAAATTGTTCCTCCAAACTCCTTATATTTACTATATCAGAGTTTGCTATCTTCTCTTGGAACCTTATTTCTCCATTATCCATTTGCATACTTACACCTGTAATTTGCGATTGGATTATTGGCATTAATTTATCTTGCTTTTCAACAGTCTCTTTTAATGTTGACAATCCCTGCTTTATAACATCAAACTTAACATTGCATACATTTTCAAATGATCATAACTTTTCATTAATTTTGGATTCAACCATATTATATTTTCCCTCAATATCAAATTCTAATTTCTTTGTCAACCCTGAAATTGATCATTCTGTTTCTGATTAAAGTCAGTGAACAGTTGATTTACATGAATATCCAAGGAATTGGTTAATTCTTTCTTTAAGTATAATTTCAAATACCATGCTCTACTATTTACGGTGTTAAATTCAGTCTTTAAAGCCTCCATGCCTTTGCATAGATTAGTAAATTCTCTGCTTTGCAAGTTCACCTTGGCATTTAACATACCTAGATTTGCTGCCTGAATATTTAGGACTTCCCTTTGAGCATTTAAAGTTGCACTGTGGGCATCTAGTTCAGAATTTAACTGCAGACTCTGAGCATTTAAAGCTTCATTTAATTGAACAATTACTGAGTCTTTCTTAAGATTCTGAGCTTTGATTAGATTTACCAACACAGAACAGTCAGGCCCTTCTTTAGTAATTCTCATAGCCATGGCTGGTTCTGACATCTCTTCAACTTTCTGAATGGGATCCATGATTATACAAGCTTTAGACCTTGTGAGCATTTAAAAATTACCTTTAAGTATAATAAAGGTCATTAAATAGTTTTTATCACTTCTTGCTAAGGTACTAAAATTCTGTTTTGCACTCACTCAGCATAGAATTCTCGCAGTGTAGGTGAGCGGATGTGACCAGCTGGTGCCGGCAGCGTGGGATCTATGCTGATTTCCATGTCTGCATTCCTACGATGCGTGTGAGAGCTGTATACTCCCCAAACCAGATCATCTTAGTCTTAGTTCTAGGTGTATCTCTTCTTAGTCTAATACGTCGAGATCTCCTCTCCAGTTTTTCACATTGTGACTTTCTTACATCTTCTCCCGTATTTGCATTTACAAATTTCCTCCCGTGGATACTCCGGCATAATCCAGTTTCTATTAATGGTTCTCTTGTGTTATGCTCAGTTGCTAAAGCAACACTTGATAGCTTTTCCTCTCGTTTTCATCTCAAAATTCCTGTTTCCTTCGGTCCTGTCACGGTCGCCACATTCTAACGTTTTTGACGACTAAGAGTGTGTGAAGTGTATGTGCAAACTTCTCACTTCTGTAATACGAGTTGACTTACTCGGTGTATACAGCCGATCTTATTCTCTGGATAGCCAGCTTCTGGAATCTCTTATAAACTTCTTCTCCGAAGAATGATGCTAGTTACAGGAACCTTAAAGACTTTCTCACTACTTGCAAAATAATTCGGTACTCGAAGAATACTTTTCAATAACTATTGGTATGTTTGAGCTTCATAAGAACAAAATTCACATTTCGCACATAAACATTTAAGTTCTCGTAAGTAACTCGTATAGTCTCCCATTAGAAACAGATTTAAGTCCATTTAGAAAAGAGTTGGCTTTACAACCATGTCTCTACTACAAACATATTGTAAAATATGTCTTGCCTCCAGCAAGTCCACGATAAGAGATTTTTTTCCACAATTCAGAACTTGCCACTAACAATAATCACAGTGACAAACAGCATGGAATAACACAGAAGTTCCTTGGTTCTTCGCTATGCTTTCACTACGACTTCCGTGGGTCGCCCGACAAGTACAAGTTGGTGCCATTCAACCACTGTGTCGACCTTTTGCTTGCGACTGATTTCATACCTGCACACACACACACACACACACGTGACACACAGTAGCTAGGGTTCCTTTCTCCCACTCACATCTTAAGAATTGCGTGTTCGAGACGGTGGAAGACCGAGTGGTTCTAGAATTTCCGCATAAATTCTCGAAACACTACAAGTGGGTGGTACGTTTCTCATTTCAAGCCATGATGAGGTGGAGGGATAGCAGGATGGGGGGGTGGGGGTGGGGGGGGGGGGCGTAAATTGCTGCTGGTGGAATTGTGCAAGGATGGTGGCAGCTAGATACAGTTGGGAGCTAAATGGAGGGGGGGGGGGGGGGGGGAGAGAGGAGGGTAACAAAAAAGGAGAGAAGTAAAAAAACTGGGTGCATTGGTGGAGTAGAGAGCTGTGTAGTGCTGAATGGGAAAAGGGAAGGGGCTAGATGGATAAGGACAATGACAAACGAAGTTTGAGGCCAGGAGGGTAATGGGAACATAGAGTATATTGTGGGGAGAGTTTCCACCTACACGATTTAGAAAAGCTGGTGTTGGTTGGAATCCAAATGGCACAGGCTGTGAAGCAGTCATTGGAATGGAGAACATCATGTTGTGCAGCATCCTCAGCAGTAGGTTGGTCCAGTTATTTCTCGGCCATAGTTTGTCAGAGGGCAGACAGAAAGACAGCTTGTTGGTTGTCATGCCCATGTAGAATGCAGTGCAGTTGTTTTAGTTAGGCTTGTAGATCACATGCGTGGTTTCACAGATGGTACTGCCTTTGTTGGGCTAGGTGATGTTTGTGGCTAGACTGGAGCAGATGGTAATGGAGGGAGGATGTGTGGGACAGGTCTTGCATCGAGGTCTGTTACAGGTGTGGGACAGGTCTTGCCTTGAGGCAAGTGGTTGGGAGCAAGGGTTGTGTAGTGATGGATAGTTGTGTAGGGATGGATGAGGATATTGTGTAGGTTCAGTGGGCAGCGGAGTACCATTGTGACAGAGGTGGGAAGGATAGTGGGTAGGACATTTCTCATTTCATGGCACAACGAGAGGTAGTCGGAACTCTATTGGAGGATGTAATTCAGTTGCTCCAGTCCTTGGTGGTTCTGAGTCAT
Source organism: Schistocerca piceifrons (assembly GCF_021461385.2). Lineage (NCBI taxonomy): Eukaryota > Metazoa > Arthropoda > Insecta > Orthoptera > Acrididae > Schistocerca > Schistocerca piceifrons. The sequence goes on along the minus strand of NC_060139.1, from coordinate 970,570,135 downwards.
GAGGGGAATGCTCCTCTGTGGCCAGATGGTGGGACTTGGGAGTTGGTGGGCAACTGGAAAGATAAGGTATGGGAGATCTGTTTTTGTACAAGGTTGGGAGGATAATTACGATCTGTAAAGGCCTCATTGAGGCCCTCGGTATATTTCGAGAGGGACCACTCGTCACTACAGATGTGACGGCCATAGGTCACTAGGCTGTATGGAAGGGACCTCTTGGTATCGAATGGGTGGCAGCTGTCAAGGTGGAGGTATTGCTGGTGGTTAGTAGGTTTGATATGGATAGAGGTGCTGACATAGCAATCTTTGAGGTGGAGGTCAACATTGAGGAGGGTGGCTTGTTGGTTTAAGTAGGACCTGGTGAAGCGAATGGCAGAGAAGGTCTTGAGGTTCTGGAGGAATGTGGACAGGGCGTCCTCACCCTCGATCCAGATCACGAAGATGTCATCAATGAATCTGAACTGAATCTGAACTAGGTGAGGGGTTTGGGGTTCTGGGTGTTTAGGAACGATTCCTCTAGATGGCCCCTGAATAGGGTGGTGCCATGCGGGTACCCCTGCCGTACTGTTGTTGGTTTGGAATATGTCAGGTATTGGGAAAGCTAGTGTTCAATGGTGTTAAGGCCTTGAGCATTAGGGATGTTAGTGCAAAGGGAGGTGGCGTCAGTAGTGATGAGCAGGGCACTGTGTGGTAAAGGTACGGGGACTGTGGAGAGTCAGTTGAGGAATGGTCGGTTCTTTTATACATTAGGGTAGTTTGTGGGTAACAGGCTGAAGGTGTTGGTCTACAAAAGCAGAGATTCCCGTAGTGGGGGCACAGTAACCGGCCACGATGAGGTATCCAGAGTGGTCGGGTTTATGGACTTTAGCAAATATGTAGAAGGCAGGAGTGCAGAGAGTGGTTAGGGTGAGGAGAGAGATAGACTCCAGGGAGAGGTTCTGGGATGAACTTCAGAGTTTGAGGAGAGGCTGGAGGGGCTGCAGGATTTCTAGAATGGGGCACTGGCATTGTTTTTAGGTGGATGAATCTGACAGCTGGTTGAGTCCTTCAGGCAGGTAATCTGTGTGGTTCAAAACAGCAGTGGTGAAGCTTTTGTCAGCAGATAGGGTTATAAGGTTGGGATCAGATTTTAGGTGGTGGGTTGTGGTTCTTTCGTAGATGTATGGTTAGTATGCATTTTAGTGATTTGGGAATGATGTGAAGCAAGGTTCAAGGTCAAGAAATTCTGGAAAGTTAACAGGGGGTGATTTGGGAGCAGTGGAGATGGATAACGGTTGAATGGAGGAGTGAACTGAGTCAGGCAGTGTTCAACATTGGTCTTTGGTCGAGTCTGATTGATAGGTTTGGTGGCGAAAAAGTGTTTCCACTGTAGGGACTGGGAGAAGGAGAGAAGTTCTTGTCTATTACTTGGTCCAGCTTGTATAATCCGTAGATGTCAGCCATGTCATAACACTTCTATAGTGTGATGTATGATCATATTTCATGCATTCCACAGTATTTAATCAATAGAGCTATGAAATGTATCCAGTTGGTCCATACTGGTGACTCCTGGCAAGTAGCAGTACTTATCAACAGTAATCATCCGAATATGTCAGGCATTGCCCTAAGTGAAATATTGTGGTATTTACACAGCATTATTTGAATGTAATCCTGAGAACCATGTATCCATCAGCCATGTTGTTGTCAGTTAGTGCAAATGACCCTTGTGGTTGCTTTACACTTTATAAAGTGACTTCAGTGCTACAGTTGTAAAGAATGAAAAAAAAAATCATAAAATACCAAAGGCTTCACAAAGTTGTGTGTGTGTGTGGGGGGGGGGGGGGGCCTTGATGATTTGTTGCTACTACTACTTCTTCCATGTTTTGTATTCCACCCAGGTCTTCCCATTATCATACTGTCATGAGATACCAATAATAATAAAGAAACTGTTGTTTGTTTATTTTGGCAGTTTGAAACATTATATTGTTCTTTCAGTTTATCTTTTGCTGATCCTTTAGTTGTTCATTCAGCAAAACTGCCCCCTCCCACCCTATTCTGTTTATCATTTGTCTCTTCACTGTCTAAGTCTGTTTATGTAAATCTGTGATTTTTATTGCCATTTGTTTCATTTATCTTCGATCCATTACTTACAAAACTCTCCTTCAACCAGTGAATACATGTTGTTCGTCAATTCAGTACTCTTACCTATTTGGATTAAGGACAGACATGGAAAAGATCCAAGAAAAGTTGCACAGGTCATCAAGTATTTGTATAGTCAGCTTGAGAACAGTACACATATGACTAATAAATTCAAATGTGAGACATTACAAGGATGGCATCATTTAGAATCTTATTCAAAAAATTCTGAGATCCCCTGTTCCAGTATTAGTCATGAAAAATACAGGGTGTGATTCAAAAGTTTCAAGACTTAACTCAGAACTAGAAATTTATTGGAAATTTAGGTATAGTGGACTAAAATTCTTCAAAATAGGATCCTTCAGCATCAACACAGCGCTGCCAGTGTGTCTTCCACTGTTCGTAGCCCTTCTGGAAGGCCTCGGGCATCATGCTGTCAAGGGCTCTCATCGAAGCCTGCTGGATGGCGTCAATGGAGTCGAATTGCTTCACTTTTAGGCCTGTCTTGATTCTGAGGAAGAGGAAAAAATCACTTGGAGCCAAGTCAGAGCTGTAGGGTGGCTGCGGTGCACGACGTGTGAGCGGATGTGTTGTTGTGGGGAGAATCCAATCTCCCTTTATCGCTGGGTGGACGCGGCAAACTTGATCCCTCAAGCGGCGGAGCACTCACACTAAGACGATGGTCATTGTTTAAAAGTTCCCGCACATTCTCCACATTTTGATCCGTTCGGCTTGATGATGGCTTCCCAGAGCAGTCATTGTCTTCAACATTCCCGCTGCCATCTTTGAAACTTTTGTGTCACATGAAAACCATTGCATGGGACATGGCTTCTTCCTTAAAGGCCTCTTGAATCATACCGAGTCTCCGTGATGGTTTTGTTCAGTCGCAAGCAAAACTTAATCACATAAAGCTGCTCCAAGTGCTGCTCCATTTCCGCCTCTCCCACTTTTCGACCGAGGTCAATGACACGCACTCACGCTGCAAGCGATGTGCACTCTCCAGGATTCCAGAGGCAACTGCCGCAGCGTAAGTTCGTTCCCTGAGACCCTCCACTACTTACTCCACACGGCGGAACCGGTCCGCGCTCGTTCCCCTACTCAGAAATGAATCAGTCTTGAAACTTCTGTATCACACCTTGTATTTCACCATCAAAAACCCTTATATCTCATGCAGTAAGCATGAGGATGAGGAATAAAATTAGAGAAATTTGAACAAATACCGTAGGGTACTGAGAACTGGTTTTCCATGTAGCATCTGTGAATGAGCAGGACAGTGGGAAAATTACCCCCTGTTGTACAGCATATTGTGGCTTGCAGAGTATAGGTGTAGATGCAACACCCTATAAATGATGTGCAGTCGTTATGTAATTATCTGTTTAATCAAAGTAAAGCATTTCAAACAACTTCTTGAGACGTATGTTATTTGCATTGCTTTGTGAGGAAACAATGAAGTGTTTATTGTTTATTGCGCTAGCCTCAATTGTTGGTCCCCATGCAACCTGAAGAACACATTACTGAATGTGAGCAAATAATGTTTTCCCACTCTTGTACCACTTATTTGTTGTACCCTAAATCGTTCCCCTTTCAATCCCACATGATTGTAGGATCTTTCTGTGATTGTTATAATCACCTTTCTGTAGCAAACGTGCCACCAAGCCCTGCACAAGCTGCGAAAGCTGTTGCTTTGGTGGAAGATGGCCGCAGCGTGCATTACATTGCAGAAGTGTTGAGGACAACACCTTCCATGATTTCCAGAACCATGTCAAGGTACAAGGAAGCTGAAGGCTTTGCAAAGAGACCAGGAACAGGTGTGAGAAGAGCAACATTGGAGATAGGTGACCGCTTCTTACAGCTTCAGGTTTTCTGCAACTGTCACACCACTGCTATTGAAGCACATAGTTAACTCCACCAGGTTTGAGTATCAGTGTTAGTGAGAGAACAAACAGTTGACTACATTTCACAGGGAAACATCTTGGCTGGACAGTACAACAGTGTGATCAAGTGTTGTTCACTGATGAGTCACAATTTGGCCTCTGGTTACCTGACTGGAGAGAGGGGTTCTGGTGAAGGCCAGGGGAAAGGTATTCCCCTTGAACATACTCATCCAGAACATCTTTTCAGGGTAGTTCTGTGATGGTGTGGGCAGGACTCAATACAGCTGCAACGACACATTTGGTCTTCATGGAGCATGGGAGCTATACTGCACATTCGTATGTTGAGGAAATCCTTCTGGAGTATGTTGTGCCTTTCATTCCAGTTATTGGTGATGATTTTACTTAAGTGTACAACAATGCATGCCCACATGTTGCAAGAATTGTGCAAGAATTCTTGGATGAAACAGGGATTCATGCTATGGGTTGACCTGCTCAAAGCCCTGATTTGAATCATGTTGAGCACATTTGGGGCTGGCTGGGGAGACTAGCCTATCATATCCAGAGTCTCTATAGGACCTACTGATTGCCCTCCTGGAAGAATGGGATATGATTCATCGACAGGACATTACTGCATTAATCAGGATCTTGCCTGAAAGGCTGAATGCCGTCATTGGTGCACGAGGTGGAAATACGTGTGTTTGAAGATGCAAGCAGAGGTCTCAGAGACCACCTCTGAGGTCTGTAAAGTCAAGCATGAAGCATATAACACCAAAACGTATGTGCATTACACTTATGAGCTTACTCAAAGTTGCTATGAAATGTGCCTCTCTGGCTTAGTGTGTTAAATTGGTTTATAATCAGTTTTCTTTTTCATTGTTGAACAGTTAGATGGGACCATACCACAAAATTCCATCATAATATAGTGTATTAGTGTTATAAATTTAAAGTAAATTTCCGTTTTTGTAATAAATTGAAGTGTTGGGTTTTTTGTGCCTGTCAGTGCATTTAACTAACCTAATCCATGTAGCATCATTTTCTCATATGTGCTGCCAAATCCAAAATAGTACCGTTTCTGTGAAAATTATCTCTGAATAATTTGTAGGCATTCACACTGGAATTGAGCCAAAAATCTTTCCTGGAGAAATTCATTGTTTAACTACACTTAAAAGCAGTATTTTCAGTTAAAAACTTATTCAGTATTTAAATCTGTTGAATGGATACTTGGACTGTGAGTTACAGCTTGTAGGTACATAATATAATTTAGAAATTTGTTTCAGGAGTAAATCTCCTTATTGGCACAGAAAATGGACTGATGCTGCTTGATCGTAGTGGACAAGGGAAAGTATACCAGCTTATTTCCCGCCGAAGGTTCCAACAAATGGAAGTGCTCGAGGGACAGAATATTCTAGTGACAATATCAGGAAAGAAGAACCGTGTACGTGTTTACTATCTGTCGTGGTTGAAGTCAAAAATATTGCGTACAGATGGTGTTAGCGATGTAAGTATTTTAAGCGCACACTTATATACTCTAAAATTCTTACACATACTTCAGTACAGTTTTAGTTGTTAGTAGCATTTTGTATCAAATTTACAATGGTAAAATTCCTTATGAATGCTAACATCGTTAAAGGCAATGGCACATAGTTCCTCATTATGTTAGTAGAATGGCTAAACTGCAGGTACTGAGACCAGTGTTTGTGTAACTACACAGTGAAGACTCATTTAAAGAAATAAACACCCAAATGGGCCATCGATAAAGTAATATCACCACCACCACCACTGTATTTACAAAGTGTGTGATATCAACAGAAAAATATCTCTATCACCTCACAGAATATACATTCTTGGAGCTCTTGTGAATATTTTTGACATTTAACAAGCATCATTTTCTCAGTAGTTGGTAGTGACATTGTTCACATGTAGCATTTTTCATTTTAGCAGATGAATCATCTGTTATGCACCTTTTCTTTTGCAATATGTTGATCCACTTTGGTGTGAATTCTGTGCTGCAAATAGTTATTATGCAGTAATTTGAACCTATGTCATCTGTAAGTATAAACAGATGTATTGCCATAATAAACTAAAGGGAAAGAAAAGCTTTATAAAATTTCCAAAAATTGAAACACTCTGGAGAACAATGGTCAACAGAAACTGAACTGCACCAAAGCTGTTAACAATTTGGCTAAATATGTGAGGTGATGACTGTTACTTAAAAGTGTTTACCAGGTGTACCAGTGTGAAATGAGCGTTTTTTGTGAAAATGAAACACTAATTTTGAATTGAAAAGTAAAAACATTTTATTCAAAGTACTGATCTTGCTTTCTATACATTTTGACCCCTTTTCTGGCAATGACGCCACGCCAATAGAAATGTTTGTCTTTTGAAGCAAACCAATCAGACACCCAATTTTCGACTTCTTCGTAGGAATCGAAGTGTTCCTCAGTCAATGCATGTCCCATTGATGAAAAGAAATGGTAGCCTGAAGGCGCCAAGTCTGGTGAATACGGCGGGTGGGGGTAGCAGCTCCCAGCCAAGTGTTTTGATTGTATCCTGAACCAGTTTTGCTTTGTGTGCAGGTGCATTGTCGTGTAAAAAAATTACTTTGCCATGTCTTCTGGCCCATTCTGGTCTTTTTTCGATCAATGCATAGTTCAAATTTATCATTTGTTGTCTGTAGGGATTAGTATTCACAGTTTCACCAGGTTTTAAAAGCTCATGATACACCACACCTTTCTGATCCCACTAAACACAGAGCATTGTCTTCTTGCTGAATTGATCTGGTTTTGCAGTCGATGTTGATGATTGTCCCAGATTAACCCATGATTTTTCCCATTTAGGATTCTTAAAATAAATCCATTTTTCATCGCCAGTAACAATTCGATGCAAAATTGATTTTCTAATGTCTTTGAAGCAAAATTTGACAACTGATTTTTTGGTTTTCCATCTGTCTTTCATTCAATTCATTTTCCACACTTTTGGATCTTTCCCATAGCTTTCAATTGGTCAGAAATGGTTTGTTGTGCAACATGTAGCATTGCTGCCATTTGCTTCTGACTCAAAGTATCATCTTCATCCAATATTGCTTGCAATTCGGCGTCTTCGAACTATATTGGTGGTCTTCCACGTTCTTCATTTCTTACGTCAAAATCATTATTTCTTAACTATTGAAACCTTCTTTTACATGTTGCTTCTGATAGAGCGTGATCACCATATGCCTCGACAAGCATTCGATGCAACTCTGCAGCACTTTTTTTTCAAATGAAAACAAAAAAATTAATGCTTTCTGTAAATCATCACTTTCTGGTACAAAATTCGACATTGTTAACACGATGAAAACATCGATGTTGTTTGTTCCATGACTTGATGTATACTAAATATCTTTGACAGATGTCATACCAACCAAACAAAAAAAAATTAAAGCTCGTTCACAACAAATGTTCCCTATCGACACATTTGTATCTTAACGCTCATTTCATACCGGTACACCTGGTACAAGTAAAAGGAAAATGTATCACACTCAAAGTGGTTTTTACTGAAGGTTGGTGAGTTAGGGTGCTAGATTATAAAGAGAATATTGCTATCAGAGGATTCAATGATGAGACAATTATTCAAAAGCATTAGTTCTCTCCCAAGAAGTGCATGTGAAATTTATATTATGTAATCAACATCTGATGTATATAGGACACACTTGATACCTGTTAAAAGCTCTTATTTTGCTGTTTCTATACTGCTTTCTAAGAAAGCAAAGTTAAGATGAAACCTTAAAAAAAATTACCTCTGCTTTGTGGTGTACAAAATAATGTGACTGTCACCACAGTTCAAAAGATTCTATTCTCTTTTTCTCTGAATTGTTCATCGACAATGTTTCACTTCCTACAGTGCTACAACCCAGACAAATGCCTTCACAAAGACTTTCTAACATTGGAGATATATTTAATATTAAAAAACTTTTTCAGTAAAATCTTCTTGGTTTACAAGCTGTGTCATTTCAAATAAATCACTTGAACTTTCCACAGCTGTCTCCACCATCATCATCATCATGAGGAGTTGAAATCAATGTCTGGCAGGGCTGGCATGGTGTTCTGCTTATATAAATGTAATGGCAGCATCTGGAATATTCCAGAGATGGTTGGAGGTTTCTCTTCTTCAGGATTGCTTTTTTCACTATTGCCAGTCTGCATTTAGTATCCTCTCTACTTTGACAAGCTCATTTTTTTGCTGCTGTTATACTACTTTCAGTGTCTCATTTCATAATCTACAGGGTGTCTACGACCCGGGACAACCGGGAGATCCGGGAAAAACCCGGGAATTTCTTAGAATTCCGGGAATTTCTAATTGTTTTAGTTTTCAGTTAAATTTTTATAATTTGTCTGGTAAGAACCAATACTCTAACTAATAATATTACCGTTTCTCGCTACTCCAGAATAATATTGCAACAATAAAAAATTAACCCGAGGAAAAAAAGAAAATAAAATTTGAGTTGCAAAGGAAATGCACCATATACAACAACAAAACACAGTGTTCATACAAGCGTCTGCCAACAGCAAAATGTGTGAAAGGCCTTAGGAAGACTATACAATGTTTCATAACAACAAATTTCCTCCGATGAGCGTGGCATCACAATTGTTTACATTAGAATCGTTTGAGCGGTTACGAGCGAGCTTATGCGCATGTGCGTATTAGTACCTTCTCCTGCTTCTGGCTGTAGAAGTGTGGCAGTTAGCTGTATAAGAAATAGCAACAAGCAGCCAGATGCTATCTGGAAGAATTTTACTGGTGTGCATAAGTAGCCAGATTCACTTAGGTGCAACAGGCCCAGAACTAGGGGGCCGGGGCATCTGCGCTGGGCGCGGGAGGGGAGGGGGGGGGGGGGTGGTGGCGCCAAATTCGTATTATTGAGGAAAAAAGACCTCGTTTCACAAAGTGCATAGCATCCAGTGCACTTGACCTATCTATTACTCACATGATTTTGAACGCATCCCTGTTGGTTTTTGAACAAATTCTAAGTTGATTTCTGAAAGAATCGTTAAGTTGATTTTTGAATGCGTGCGTAGTGTACGTGATGTCTCTGCCAGGGGAATCCCCGTCGCATCTAGAAATAAACTTTCCTGCAGACAAAAGGGGATGGGTCTATACGAGCTGAGCAGAATAAAGCCGAACGGGTGAATGCCAATCGCTGTGTATGTGGTTGACTCGGTTTGCAAGTGATCAGAGTTGTTATAACTACTAGTGAATTCCATAGATGCAGACTACCAGAGTGGAAATAAATGACTAACAGGAATAACAGACCACAAATATTGCGTATTGTCTCCTCCGTGTATCCAAGAAAATGAAATTTTGACAAAGTTTTTGGCCAGACTGCTACACTACTAAGGGTCAGTTATACAGTCCCCGACTAGCAGCCGCTAAAGTTCTATTCTGGGAGTAGCATGGAAAACGCATTGTACCAACGCGTAATAACACCTAATTGGAGAATAAATGCGGGATAACTAAAACCGGTGATTGTGGTAGGGTTAGTGAAGTTAACCAGAGAATAAGTTTTGATACTGGCAGGAATAGTTACAAAATTAGTGATGACAGATTGATTGTTAGAATGAGGAAGGGGAAGAAACGGTGACTCACACAAATTACGGAAGAATATGACGATTCCAAGTTTATATAAAAATTTCGTACTACTACTTCTCGATCTCATGCTTCAGAAGCTATGTGTATGAATGAAATGTGAAACTATTTCCTAATGTAAAACTTTTTGCTTGTAGTAGGCCTAATAGGCATTTGATATTGGTACTTCGTGAATTATATTCCGCCGTGTTATAAAAATGAACATTTGTGCCAAAACAGTCTCGTTTATTTGGCGTGTGTAACAATGCTGCAATATTAGGCAGGCCCATTTCGTTTTGTCTAGCAGTAACAAAATACACTAATCAGATCGAGAAACCACACCAGTCTTGGGTACTATTAGTATTAACAGCTTGTCTAGTATTAGACAGTGACATGTTGTTTTTCATGTAGCAAAACGTTGACGAACTTTGATGAGGTAATAGATTCTTTCCCAGAAAGGAAAGTACGCCGTATAAAGCTGTGGCAAGATTAGAGAGAAAAAAAGCTAGGACCTAAAGATTTAAGAAATGTGTACTGTCTTGCTTGTCTCTTCTCTTTACTCGTTTTGTGTGTCCTCTATTTAATTTTATGCCACACAAATCACCAATTTATTAGCTAATATGCAGTAAAGACTACAGATTTCCTGAAGAGTTCTTGTTCTGCCGGTTACAAGTAATCCCACCCAGTATTAATTGCGAAATTTTTTTAAAGAGGAGCAGAATGTCAAACCAGCCCACTGGGCACAGGAGAGGCACCACAGGACATTTTAATTTCCACTGGCGTGAATATAGTTTGATGGCACCCATTACAAAATATTACATGTTTGAATTCCACAGAGCGAAATACAGATGTGCGATGGAAGAATGCTGTGTGAAGAGGCGTGGCACTGCACTTTGGCACACTTAAGACCAAATGACATGTCTTCCGTTCCCTCGAACATATATGTTTCATGTATCAGGTTCTTCAGAAAGATGTGCGCTAGAAAATGAAGATTTTTTTGGAAAGTCGATTTTGTAAATTTTTGGCACCCTACCTCAAACGCTCTAGGCAGGGGGAGCGCCACTATCTAATATTGGCTCGGTTCGGAAATATCGTAGATCCGGACCTGATTCACAGAGCAGTCTGAGTTGTAGTGGAGAGGTGGTAGTCTCTACGTGACCCGTGTTTACGTTAAGTGATTTTGCTGTTTCATCTTCGTTTATTCTTCTCATATCAAATGAAAACAAAACGGATTTCTGTGGCAGGGAGCTATCAAGTGAATTAAAATACATTCACATAATTTCGGAAGGCTCAAATATGTAATTAGTTTCAGATTTTATTTTGTTTCCACCTTTCTGACAGTCAAGCATTAATCGCCTTGCAGAACAATGAAGTTATTTTTGTCGGTTTGTTAAGGAAATTTGACTTTTATTAATCTTTTCTGCTGAGGCAGTCAATTTATTTGAAACGAAGTGTTTAGTTCCACACTATTGGCTAGTGCTGCATTTCAATTTCACGTTTTCATCTTCTAGCACGTATGGCATTATGCCTTAATAAAGAACCAAACATGAGATAATACAGTACTGGTACTCAAAGAAAATTTACATCTGAATCTGGACATATGAATGTGCACTTTACGCCAAAGGATGCATTTTAGTATAGTTCACAAAATTCCTATGCTCTTGGAGTATCTTCTTATGTCTTGTTTCTTTTATGACATAATGTAAGATCTTTTAATGTTTCCTGCGTCATCGTAGCTGCTAAACTGTGGCGCTTTCTGGCAACTGCTGAAACAGATCTATTTCTAACAGGTCGCGGGAAAATATTCCGAATGGTTTTTTGGAAAGTGTTACTTTCAAAGTAAATTTTCTTTTACGCAAGATTAACTCTGTGCGCGAATGTCTGATGAATTTCTTAAATCACAGAGCGTTTGACTCTCATTCGAAAATCAAACCTTTGAGGACGATCATTTAGAATATTTTCGAGCCCAGAAGATCAGACATTTATGTTGTCGTTAAAAATTTTACTGGCACATTTGTGCGTTGTATGTTAAAGTGGAACATGCGCAAAAAAGATCAACATTATGTATAAAAGCATAGCTTCTCTTGCAGCTTATTAATCTTAGAGACCAATATTGTACGTAAAAGCTTTTCTTTTCTTGTAGCAACAGTATGTATATTAATTTAAACCATTACCTTTCCCTATTTGTGTGTTCGCGCTACTTAACAGTAATGTTGCTATTGGCTGACTACATCACGTGTCCTATGCTATGCTCTGAATATCTGCTGTCATCGGCTGGCGAGATCACGTGACATGAGCTACGACTGGCGTACAATATCACATCGCAATCTCGATCTCAGTCCTTCGGAAAGTAACATGCAGTGTTTGGTGGAGTTCGAATTTATACTTTTGTAATACGAAATATGCAATGTACATGTTGCTGCACATCACATATTTCCAAAACGTGTTTTTTCCCCTGAGTTTCGTTTTCTAAAGGGCCGGGAAATTCTACGCCAGTGTATAAAACCACAACCATTGAAAGGATTGATAAGTTGTACAGTTTTGAGGAAAAGTATACTGTTACTTAACATGGAAAAAGGGTATTTTCATCTGGGAGAAAGTGTATTTTTAACCAGGAAATCTGGGAAAAATCTGGGATTTTTTTTTTTTTTTTTTTTTTTTCCCTCATCCGTGTATACACCCTTAATCTAATTCCCTTAACATTGCTGGAATTGATTCAACGACATTCAGTTATCTTTGAATTACTGTTTTGATGTTTTCTGTCTCTGACAATTACAGTGTCGTTAGCAAAGTTCAAGGTTGTAATTTCTTCTTCCTGAACTATAATCACTTTCCAGATTTCACCTGGATTCCCTTCATTGCTTGCTGAGTGTAAGATCGAATTTAATGTTAGGAATAGAGTACAACCCTAACTCACTCTGTTCTCAACTGTTGCTTCTGTTTCATGTTCTTGATTTTTATAACTGCATTCTTGTTTATGTAGATGTGACTTAAAAGTGTCCCAGAATCTGCAGTGATTGTTCCACGTTCTTTCACTGTATTGTAAGGAAGCCAAAAGCAAGCAAATGCCTGAAATGTTATTTACAGGAATGGAAAAATGTATCATCTGTTTCTGCCAAAATTAGCGTCTATTTTTTGTGATATTGGCATCTCTCTCCTTTTTTTTCCCCCTCCCCTTTTGTGATATTAGCATTTTTTTTTCTTTTGTGATATTAGCATCTGTTTTTGCAATACTCTCATCTATTTTTTGCAATACTAGCATCTTTTATGTTGAAATTTGCATCAATTTTTTTGTTTGTAAATGATTAGAAACACAAATTTTCAAGTTTGTCAGGCTATACGAGTGAAGACGAACAAAGCCTTAGTTCTTTTAAATTGAATGTTAGAAAAGATGGGGAACGTTTTGACTGGAATGGAGCAAAAACTTTGCCATCTCTCTCTCTCTCTCTCTCTCTCTCTCTCTCTCTCTCTCTCTCTCTCTCTCTCTCTCTCTCTCTCTCATTGTCATCCAGTGCTAGTCAATGCACTGTGTATTTTCAAATTGCAGGTAGCAATAGATGAATGTTAGTCACAAGGCACAAGGCAGTCACCTGAAATTTCATATTGTTGTTGTTTTGAACATTTATATAAACATCATCTGCCTCATGAAACATATGTTTACTATGTTTAAAGACTGGAGCTAAAAATCATTGTATGACATTCATTTCAGCAAGTTGAACGAAGAAATGGTTGGATCAATGTCGGTGACTTGCAAGGAGCTGTGCACTTCAAAATCGTTAAATATGAGCGGATTAAATTTTTAGTTATTGCTCTGAAGGACAGTATAGAGATTTATGCCTGGGCACCAAAGCCGTATCATAAATTTATGGCCTTTAAGGTAAGTTGATTGAATTTTTTAGTACAAACCCTGACCAGATTAGCTTTGTTTTTCATTTCTTGCAACGTTTGTTGGGAACAAGAAAAAAAATTAAGAAAATCCATTGAAGGAAAAGATTGTTGTCAACCATTTAACTTACACATTTGTTTTTCTGAGTGCTTCAAAAATTCCACACAAGTACCATATTTTTAATTTCTTGAAAACATAAAAAAAGTAAAATACATTCATTACAAGTGGATAACACAGGAGTTGGACAAAAATATAGGAACACTGCAAGGAAAGTATGCTTGAATGTAAATGTAGATACGAACTTCCAGGCTGCCAGAATAATTGTAGGTCGACAACTTCTGTTAATCAGTACAGTGAAAAACCAGCCAAATTTGCAAGTTTCACATCTTTTATTTACTCATTGTCTAAGTTTTTGGGCTGGGACCAGTTTTTGAATCATCCCACAGGACAGAAAACCAAATTTACATTCATGTACAATAGAGGTATTACCAGATTTTTAAGCACATGCCAGAAACACAGAATATATTGTTTCAAGACTAGCAGAACAGATGGTCAAAATGGTGTTTCCGAAAATGCAAAAACCATGTCAAAAATGTATACATTATGAGGTGCAAACGAATAGTTACAGCACATACGGTAACTGGCGGGTCTACTACTTCTGTTGCAATAAAGAAACTGTGGGAAGGGGGTGTCCTATCAGGATATAGGAAACATTTTGTATTTATTACAATATTCTCCACACAACAGTGAATGCAATAACAGTACAAGTCACCAAGAAGCAAAGTCAGATACTAAAAATCACTGAACAGTAGAAAACAGCAGCGCCGCATGAGGCGCATAGTACAAAGTTGTATGCTATGTTGTGCTGTAAAAATCTTTAAATGTGAACCCAAACATTAGTATTAAAAGAAACCAAAATAATAGGACATTAAAAAATCTTCTTCACTACCAATCCTTTAAAAGCATTGAAACTTTGTAAGACACGTGAAGATAACATGTCCCAGGTAAGAAAGACATTAACTCACGAAGTTGTCTTTCACAAAGCCCCCCATCTCGCTCATAGAAAAAGGAACCTAAACAATTTTTTAAAAATAATATAGTGGTGAAGACCATATAAGGAACCAGTTAAGTAAGCTTCACAATCTGCCATACATATCATACCACATGTACAGCGTAAAGTCACAACAAACACAGAAATGTTGTTATCCAACCAGCAGCAGCTGTACCACCACAGACGATAGTGCGTACTGAAATCAAAAGTTGTATATCGGCAATGAAACATCATAATGACAGGGAGCACATGACAGACCAGTGGTAAATGCAAGAACCAAACTACAGACAGCAAAATATGCAATTTATTTTTGTGAAATGGGGAAGGGAAGGTGGAAGGGTTTGGGAATTATGAGTTGTGGGTGATAGTACAATAGATGAAAAAGGTGGAAGCTGAACTCAGTACATAACAATCAACACGAGAAGCAAAATGTCATTACGAGAATATTAGAAAAGGACAGGTGGGGGAAAGGGGGGACCAGGTATACAGGAGCTTGTGGCAGAAATGACAATGGGATTGATGCTAAGGGAAGAGAGTAAGAACTATACATCATTTTGGAATAGAACAGAGAACTGACTAAATTGAAAATCGACTTATTCTTTCAAAACTTTATCTGGCTCTTTTATTATGCTCTTAAAAATCTCAAGTTCCTCCAAAATATTCAACTGCATACCTTTCGATGCATGATGCAAAACCTTCAGTGTGTTACCTGCAGTATCAACCCGATGACCCTCATTTTCTTAAATGCTGTCTAAATATGTTCGTATTAGAATGATCCACATGTTCTTTAAAACGGGTGACAAAACTTCTGCCTGTTTGTCCAATATAAAATGATTCACAAGCTCCACATTACATCCCCAGTTGTTGAGCCCATCTTATACCTTAGCTGCCCACTCATACAGAATCCTATCCTAAATATTTTTGGGAAGGAGCAAGGCAACGTTGGGTACTCTTTTACATCATTTGTCCGTGGTTGTTTCATCTGCTTATTCTTTCTGTACAAACCGGAAACCAGCAATTGTTTATAGTCATTAGCCACTGTAACCTGCTTCAAAGTGTTTAACTCTTTATTAACTTTGTTCTAATTTAGAGACAGACTCAACAGATGTGCTACCATAGCATGAAAGTTACCTCGTTTCTAATGGGATGATTTGAATCATTGCATGCTATAGCATCACATTCCAAAAACTGAAAAGCTAGGGCTCTTCATCACCTCTCCTATTAAGCAAATCCAGGAAACTCAGTTTCCTAACCACTTCAACTTCCTGTGTGGACTTAATGGTCAGATGCTGCTCATTGAATAAATTAAAAATGGACACCACCTTATCATAAGCACCCTTCACAAACATGAAAACATCAACAACATATCTTTCATAAAAAACAGTGTCATTAGTGAGATCCTGATTCTGATAAAAAAAAAATTCTACTCTCCAAATCATTAATAAAAATGTCAGCCAATAAGCCTGAGTGGCATTTGCTGGTAGTAAGCCCATCTGGCTGTTGGTAGACATTATTAACAAAACCAAAGCAGTTATACGATAGACTGAACTGAAGGAGATCGAGAAACTTGGTTAGCTCCCCATTAATCATAGTAGCATTATGCAAAACATTATTCGTGATAAATGAAAGGGTTTCCTCGATTGGGATATTGGGGTAGAAATTCACAATATCAAAAGAAGCCAGTACCCTATCGTCTGACATTTTAACTTTCTGGTAATTGGACGCAAAAGCTGCACTATATAGTATATAATAAGTACTGGGGAACTTACACACTCCTTTTAGTTTCCGAAAAAGAAACTTGTCAAAAGGGGTAAGTGGAGAACCTCTGGTGTTAATTACAACACATACACTTTGTCGAGCTTTGTGTAACTTCATCTGTGCGTTAAGAACAGGTTAATTTGGACTCGTATGTATCGGACTCCGTTGTTCCCTTGATGTCATCAAGAATTGCAAATGATCAGTTTTCCTTTTTAAAGCTACATTCACAAACTTTGTTGAATCTGTATCAGTCTGTCACATACCATTATTTGTCAAACATCCTGGCACTTTCCCTGTACATGACCTGTTATTATCAAAGCATTCCTGGCCTGAAACTGGTCATTGAGTAAATAAAAAAGTGAATTTGGTAACTTTGCTTGGTTTTTTGTTGAACTGATAAATGCATATGGTAACCAAGCCTGCAAGCTGTGCTGTTATATTTGATCATGAGCAGCACCTGAGCAATGTCCTCAGAACATTGCAACTGCCAGTCAAGGTCAGAACTGTTTCTGTGTGGTTGTGAGTGCATTATGTCAGAGCTTAAGTGAATTTGAATGTGGGTAGATCATTGGTGCTCATGAGGTAGAGCTTCTTTAACCAAAGTAGCGAAAGTGTTTGGTGTTTCAAGAGGTACTGTAGTAAAGATTTATACTGCATATGGGGAAGTGGAAAAGCATCATCCGCTGAGTCACAACAGGGATGTTGAAGAGGATTGTGATGAAAAATAAGAATAGGAGACCTGCAAAAAATCACTGTAAAACTATTCCAAAAACCACTCATCAGCAATGCAAATGCCCATAATAGGAAAACATGGTGATGAAGCCATAAAACCTGGGCTATAGAGCAATGGAAGAATGTCATTTGGTCAGGTGAGTCTTGTTTTTCACTGTTCCAAGTTGTGGCCAAGTTTACATTCCAAGAGAGAAACATGGTGGGGGTTTGGTGATGCTATTGGCAGCCATATTGTTGTATATCATGGGCCCCATGGGTACTCTGCAAGGTGACATTACAGCCAAGAATTATGTGACCATTTTTGCTGATCAGGTCTGTCCCATGATACATTGTTTGTTTCTCAGTCGTGATGCTGTGTTTCAAGACAACAGGCTCCACTGTTCACACAGCTTGCGTTGTCCGGAACTGGTTTTGTGAGCACACACCTGCTCTATCCACCACAGTCACCAGATCTCAGTATTATTGAACCTTTGTGGCCTACTTTGTAGAGAAGGGTGTGTGATCACTGTACACCTCCATCCTTGTTAATTGAACTTGCCTCTATTTTGCAGGAAAAATGGTTTAAGATTCCCTTGAAAACTACACAGGACCTGTATATATCCATTCCACTGTGACTGGAAGCTGCTTTTGAATGCCAATGAGTTTCGTACACCTTACTAAACATAGTAATTGTTTTTTTCTTTTTTTTCCATCCCCTGTTCTTTCTAACAAATGTTACAAATCAGCAGCCTATACTTCCTCCAAAGTAGTGTGATTTTTTATGAATATTTTATGCAGCCTGCAGAAAGAAAAATGCATAAAATTATTTTTCTGTGAAATTGTATCTGGTAACATCAAGTAGGAGATTAATGAAAAAAGCATACCTGTTCTTTAGGTAGTATTGGAGGAAAATTCCAGGTATTATACTTTCTAAAATTTAAATGCATTAGCAGGCTTACATAAAAATTTATATTACGTAAAGAAAATATGTTGTGGACTCATTGTTTTAACTAGAGTACTAGTCACTCTGGCTCTAGTGTTGACCTGACCAGACCAGCCTCAGAAATTAGTGTGTGGCACTGTATACCTTTCAGATAACTGTCAGTTGATCTACTATCGCAGTTAATTGGTATTTTCTTCAAGGATTCTTGTATCTGTGAACTTTGCTTCATGTAACTGCCATTAGCCAAAAAGTTACTTATATTGAAAACACGCTGATTGCAGTGAACTGTTTGGCTTTATGAAACTGAAACATGGAAATTTAATATGATATTTGATTTGATATTACCATTCCTTCACTTATAAGTTACACTAGTTTATAAACTGTAATGATCAACTTAGCAATATTAATAAAAATGTTAATTACATCTCTCTGCTTTTCTTCTGATGTCTGGTATTTCATAATTATAGGCCATGGAAAGTCCAAGCATTTTCAACTTCGCCACATAACATTTATTATTGTTCACAGTCGTTTGCAGATCTGGCACATCGTCCACTGTTGGTGGATCTCACTGTAGAAGAAGGTTCACGACTGAAGGTCATTTATGGATCAGCTGATGGCTTCCATGCAGTGGACCTTGATTCTGCTTCTGTCTATGACATTTACTTGCCTAAGCATGTGAGTTCAGTGACTATTTTAATTCAGTTAATTTTATCAAAATTCACAAATTAACCATGTACTTGGAATAATGTGTTGATTTTCTGATCACCACCATCACCACAAAAATCTTTCCTTCATCTATCTGCCACACATCCTTTGTTATTTAAAACACACACACACACACACACACCGATCATTGTTCTCATGATGTCAAATAACTAGGAACTATTTTTATTTACATATTGAAAGAATATTGGCTGCTATTTCACATGTTTGTATAAAATTGGCTTTTCATACATTACAGGATCCAGAGAATGAAAGAAGAAAAAATTCTGTGAATTATTTTTGAAGGCCCTGCTTCTAAATTACAGTAAAACTGTTAACTATCACTCCTGTTATTTCTTTTGGCAGTCACATCAATTTTGTGTGTTTACCTTTTAAATGGAACTTATTGCTGTTTTTTTTATGCCCTTTTCCAGTTTTATCTTACCCCTTTACCTTCTTATTATGTAATTGGAATGTAGTGACGTAACAAGACTGTTACGCCACACGGTAGTAGCCAAAAGAAAGGCACGCTAGACTAATGCTGTGGCCGATAGTGCACGAACGGCAATAAGCAGACGGGCGTGAAGTCTGGAACATGAGAACTTATAAATGAATACGAAGAAAAGTATGTAGATGCTTTTTACTTATCTTTTCTTTATTCCTTGGAATACATCGCTCTTGAATACTAGTAAGCTATAGGCACTGATACAATTGGCTCCTTGCTAGTTCGTAGCCATTAACTTCTGATGGCTATTCTGTCTCTCGGCTAATGAGAGAGAAAGGCTTCATACAACTGGGCGATAGCTAGGTTCGCGTACAACTGGGCGGTAGCTTGGTTCTCGTACAACTGGGGTCGAGTCCACTCTCGTATCACGAGACCTGCCTTGGTGGTGGCGCTAGGTATGCGATCACAGTGGCGACACGCGGGTCCGACATGTACTACATGGACCGCGGCCGATTTAAACTACCACCTAGCAAGTGTGGTGTCTGGCGGTGACACCACATTCCTCCCCCGCAAATCGGCGAACGGTCGTGTAATAAGGCTTCCGCCCGCCGTGGGGAGGACCACATGTTGACGTATGCGATGAGGTGGGGAGCCTAACAACAGGCGAGGCTGTGCCACCCGCACCCGGCCATCCGGTCCGAGGGGAGCTAGGAAACGCCTGCAAAACTAGTCCAGGGTGCACGTCAACATGCGGTGTATGCGCCCGTAAAGAAACATGAGGTACTGAAGGGTCGACGTCCATGGCGTCGGGGTAGCCGACGCGCGATGACGTCATGTGGTCCGGAGCGGGCGGGCGTTCCATGGCGGAGGACAGCTGGTCACGGGAAGCGATCGGCGGCGCGTGACCCTGGGAGGCGCTTGGCGGCTGCAACGAAGCGTCGAATGCGGTCGGCGGCGGCGGCGGCGGCTGCTGCTGCTGCTGCTGCTGCGGCGGCGGCGGCGGCGCGTCGCCATGGGGCAAAATGGAAGGCATCGTCGGTAACACCTGGGGATGAGGCGAGCCAGTAGATGGGTCCCCAGGGCGCTGACCGGACGGCACCGTCGCTGAAAGCAGACGGGGAGCGGCAGAACCCGAGCGACGACAGAGGCGCAGCTGATTGAGATGCCGACGCACCTCACCAGAGGCCCCCAAAACCAAATACATCGCGCGGCCGAGGCAGCGAAGAATGCGCCCTGCGAGCCAACGCCGTGAACCTCGATAGTTGCGATAAAATACAACGTCGCCTGGAGCAAAAGCAGGAGTCTGCCGCTGCGCAGGAACCTGATGCGGCGGATGCAGCAAAGACATCAAGGTGCGATGAGGACGACCGTGGAGCAACTCAGCCGGCGAGCGACCATCTCGGGGCTGAGAGCGATACGAAGACAAAAAGAGCAACAATGCGTCCTCCCGAGAATGCGACTCTTTCAATTTCAACATCTGCGACTTGAAAGTCCGGACCAATCGTTCAGCGGCACCGTTGGACTGAGGCGAAAACGGCGCGGATGTCAGATGTTGAATACCATTGGCCTGGCAGAAAGACTGGAATTCTGCGGACATGAATTGTGGGCCATTGTCGGAAACAATAGTCTGCGGAAGACCTTCAATGCAAAAGATAGCAGACAACGCTTGGATGGTGGCGGAGGACGTCGTGGAAGACATCCGGACAACAAAAGGAAAATTACTGAAGGCATCGACCAGAACCAACCATCGAGCATTCCAGAATGGACCAGCAAAATCAATGTGCAAGCGTTGCCAAGGGGAAGTGGCTTTTGGCCACGCAAAGACTTTCCGCGGCGGTGCGGACTGTTGTTCGACACACGCCGGGCACGAAGAACACATATTCGTAATCGCAGCATCGATTCCGAACCAAGTACAGTGCTGACGAGCAAGTTGTTTCGTTCGCACTATACCCCAATGTCCTTGGTGAAGAAGCCGTAAAACAGAGGACTGTAACGAACGTGGGACCACGACTCTGGACTGATCATTATCAGAACGCAACAACAAAACACCACGTCGAACAAAAAGTCTCTCCTTGTGAGCAAAAAATCGGCGAACCAACGGATCCTCGATCCGAGACTTTGACAAAGGCCATTGCGTAGCAACAAAACGTAAAACAGTAGCAAGGACAGGGTCAGCAGCTGTGGCTGTAGCGACACGACGAAAATCAATCGGAAACGATTCGACCACTTCATCGGTTTCCGAATCAATGAACATGCAAGCAAGTTCGGAAGAATCGAATGCTTTATCCTCAGCAACAGGCAAACGGGACAACGCATCGGCGTTTCCGTGCTTAGCAGTGGACCGATACAAGATATCGTAGCGGTACTGCGAGAGGAAAATAGACCAGCGAATGAATTTCTGCGCTGTACGTGGAGGTACAGGCTTGGTCGGATGAAAAAGCGATGTCAAAGGTTTGTGGTCTGTGATGATGGTAAAGTGACGACCATACAAGAAATCATGGAACTTAGTAACACCAAACACGAGAGCCAAAGCTTCTTTCTCTATCTGTGAATAATTTCTTTGCGCAGACGAGAGCAATTTGGACGCAAAGGCAATAGGGCGATCATGGGAGCCAACTTTGTGCGCAAGCACAGCACCGATCCCGAAATCCGATGCATCTACCATCAACAAAAGGGGTTTCTGGGGATCGAAAGGCGTAAGGCAAGTATTAGAAAGCAACGCCGATTTCAACTGGCGAAAGGCGCGTTCACATTCCGTCGTCCAGACGAACGGAACACCTTTACGGCGTAAGCGATGAAGCGGAGCTGAAATGGAAGAGGCATTGCGCACATATTTATGATAATAGTTAATTTTACCCAACACACTCTGTAGCTGTTTCAGATTTTGAGGGGAAGGCAAATCTTGTATGGCACGGAGGTGCTCTGGACTCGGATGTATGCCTTGGGCATTAATGACATGTCCCAGGTATGGTAAGTCACGAGCAAAAAACACACATTTGTCCTTCCTCAAGCGAAGACCATTTTGCCGCAAGACCTGAAATAATGTTCGTAAGTTCGCAAGATGATCTTCTTCTGTCTGTCCGGAGATCACTATATCGTCCAGATAGTTTGCTGCAGTAGGGACCGACGCACAAACAGTTTGTAAATATTGCTGAAACAAGGCAGGGGCGGATGCACACCCGAATGGCAGTCTTTTGAAGCGGTACAATCCAAGATGCGTGTTAACCACCAATACGCGCTGGGATTCGTCGTCCACCGGTATTTGCAAGTACGCATCGGCTAGGTCCAACTTTGAAAAATATTTTCCCGGGCACAGTTTAGCAAAAAGATCTTCCGGGCGGGGCAAAGGAAAAGTAGCAGTCACTAGCTGTGGATTCACTGTGGCCTTGAAGTCCACGCAAAGTCTCAATTTTCCGGAAGGTTTTGGCAAAATTACTAAGGGTGAGGCCCAGAGAGAAGCTTGCACACGTTCAATTACACCCTGTGATTCGAGATCGTGTAACGTTCTTGCGACCTCATCACGCAATGCGTGGGGAACATTGCGCGCCCTGAAAAATTTCGGTTGCGCGTTTACCTTCAGTTCTAAATGTGCTTCATAGTTTTTAGCGCAACCTAAGCCCGGTGCAAAAATGTCTGCAAATTCGTCACACAGCCGAGAAACACTGTCTGTAGGCACAGTCTGATTCACTGATAGGACCTGATTTACAATAGACATGTTAAACAACTTAAATAAATCTAGACCAAATAAGTTCACAGCAGAAGAAGAACGAAGAACGTAAAATGACACAAGTTTTGTTTGTCCCTTGTATGTTGCAAGAAGGCTGCACTGTCCTAACACAGGAATTTTCTGTCCGGAATATGGAGTTAGCTTAACATTTGCGGAACGCAACGGAGGTTTGCCCAGTTGTTTGTACGTGTCGTGATTGAGCAATGAAACTGCAGCTCCGGTATCGAGCTGGAATGGTATCACTTTGCCTTCAAAGTCTAAGTCCACAAAAAGTTTATTGTCCTGCTGACGACAAAAGCGACTGTTTTGTGCAATTGGAACAGACACTGGTACAGAATCACT
This sequence comes from Schistocerca piceifrons, assembly GCF_021461385.2. Classification (NCBI taxonomy): domain Eukaryota; kingdom Metazoa; phylum Arthropoda; class Insecta; order Orthoptera; family Acrididae; genus Schistocerca; species Schistocerca piceifrons. The sequence goes on along the minus strand of NC_060139.1, from coordinate 970,546,983 downwards.
TGCTAATGGACGTGATTTCCGGCGACGTCGACGCACAGTTTGTGTGGGACGATCACAGTCACTGTTAGAGAAAGTGTCACTGTACGAAGCGGAATTAACGACATGAATGTCCATAGGCGAAGGTCCACGAGCCTGAGTGTCCTTGGTTCGATTCCGGCGCGAAGCAAAGGGCCTGGAATGATCGTGATTGTCTGATCTGAGCTTTTTCTGGCAAACACTTTGAACATGTCCTTTCTTATTGCAGAAAAAGCAAATAGCTTGGCGTGACGGGCAATGTTCACGCGAATGTCTAGTAGCACACCGCGGGCATGATTTCACTACATTTGTGGGCTGGCGCGGCACACCTGGCTTAGCACGCAGCGGTCGCTGTGTGTCCGTGCGCGAGGCCCGGTTACCGGGCCGCGCGGCGCGTCCAGCGGGCCGGTTAATGTTACACACGGCTGGCGAAGTTTCAAAAGATTCCTGAGCACAGTCCAGTGTGTCCTGTCTATCCAATATGTCTATCACTTGTTGAAGGGAGGGATTAACTAGTTTCAAAATTTGCTCCCGTATGCGAACATCAGAAACGTTCTGTGCAATTGCATCACGCACCATTGTATCTGAATAAGAAAGACCACAGTCACATTCAAAGGCACAGTCCCTAGTAAGTCCTTGCAATGTTGCTACCCACTCCCTATTAGTTTGACCGGCCGTACGTTTTGTACGAAAAAACGTATACCGTTTTGCAACCACATTAACTGTTTCTTTGAAATAGGCATCTAATGCAGACAAAATTTCCTCGAATGACAAAGTTGCTACGTCGCGGCGGGGAAACAATTTCACTATCACACGGTATGTGGACACACCGACACAAGAAAGCAAAAACGGCTGCCGCTCATTACCTTGAATTCTGTAGGCAGCCATGTGAAAGGCGAACTGACGAGACCACTCTTGCCAGGTCTCATCGGCTGCCACGTATGGTCGAAAGGGAGGTGCAACAGCGTTCAGTGGCAGCGGTAGCGAAGAAGCGGCGGCGGCCGCATCGGTGTGCAGCGCACGTTGACCCTGGACGAGCTGTCCAAGGGCATCCAGTAACGCCTGCGTCTGCTGATTCTGCAAGCGATAAAATTCGGACAGTACATCGGGAGATTGTGGCGAAGCCATGACACAATTAAATGTAAGCAATCAGAAAGAAGTTTTTACTCGTCGCCAATCTGTAGTGACGTAACAAGACTGTTACGCCACACGGTAGTAGCCAAAAGAAAGGCACGCTAGACTAATGCTGTGGCCGATAGTGCACGAACGGCAATAAGCAGACGGGCGTGAAGTCTGGAACATGAGAACTTATAAATGAATACGAAGAAAAGTATGTAGATGCTTTTTACTTATCTTTTCTTTATTCCTTGGAATACATCGCTCTTGAATACTAGTAAGCTATAGGCACTGATACAATTGGCTCCTTGCTAGTTCGTAGCCATTAACTTCTGATGGCTATTCTGTCTCTCGGCTAATGAGAGAGAAAGGCTTCATACAACTGGGCGATAGCTAGGTTCGCGTACAACTGGGCGGTAGCTTGGTTCTCGTACAACTGGGGTCGAGTCCACTCTCGTATCACGAGACCTGCCTTGGTGGTGGCGCTAGGTATGCGATCACAGTGGCGACACGCGGGTCCGACATGTACTACATGGACCGCGGCCGATTTAAACTACCACCTAGCAAGTGTGGTGTCTGGCGGTGACACCACATGGAATATGTGAAATATTAACTATGCAAAAGAGTTGTTAAAGTTGTGATGCTTTTGAAAGTGTTTTAGAAACTGTTTTTGGGATGTACCATAATTAATCTCTAATCGATAGCAATTCAAACTTGTGGGAAAAACTATATTCATTTAGGGAGTTCAGTGATTGACGTATTATAAAGATTTGTTTTGTTTTTGACACAGTGGCCACCTTCATATGCTGTGGGTGACATTTGGTTAACAAAATACCATCCGTAGCATCTGAAGATGGCTGTTCTGGGGCAAAACTGTTTATGACTATGTTGAATATAAACAAAAATTCATAATTGCAACTCACATGCATTACACAGCTTAGCTGTTATATAACAAAAAAGTTTTTATAATCAACACATGCACAATGTCGTGAAGAGATGTAAATATTTATATCGTTACTGAATCTGTTACAGACACAAGGACCCATCTCTCCTCATTGCATAGTGCCTTTGCCTAACTCTAATGGTATGCAGTTATTGTTGTGCTATGACAACGAAGGAGTGTATGTTAACACATATGGAAAGGTAATTGAAATTTACGGAAATTTTTTATATACAAAACTATTTCACAAAACATCATTTGTATAGTGTTATTTACTCTTAAGTTATTTACCAACTGGGCTCACTTTTTATTAGTAAATATTTTTGGTGGGTGATATTAACAAGCAGGATTATCACATTATTTGAAACAAAATAGACGCTTGAAACAATGGAAAATTGAGGATGAAATAATGACAATATTATGAAAAGGACAGATTGCTACTCACCATATGGCAGAGATGCTGAGTCACAGACAGGCATAACAAAAAGACACCAAACATGTAACCTTTTGGCCAGCTTTCTTCTGAAATACACACACACACACACGCACGCACGCACGCACGCACGCGCGCGCACACACACACACACACACACACACACACACACGCACACACGCACGCACACACACACACACACACACACACACACACACACACACACACACACATTTCTCTGGTTGGCCTCAGCAACCAGATACAGTGGTCGTGTGTGTGTGAGCTGTGTTTGTTTATGTGTGTATGCTGTCTGTTTCAGAAGAAGGCCTTCTGCCGGGAAACTTACATGTTTGGTAGTCTTTTTGTTGTACCTGTCCTCTGCTCAGCATCTCTCTTATATGGTGAATAGCAGTCTATCGTTTCCATAATATTGTCAAAATACAGACTTGTGTATTAATTGTAAAATTGCTCATGGTTTTTACATTACTCATTTTCTTTTAACAGTTTTAAACTCAGATGGCCGCAATCCAAATGTAAGAGAACTTACACCTGTGACCACATAAATATAAGAATGTAAACAAATTTACACTACTGTAGTTTTGCCAAATTCTGAAGATATTTTGGAATGGAACTGAATTAAAAATGTAACAAGAACCTCCAGACATCTCTATATGATGTTACCATTAAATTGTTTTCAGATATATTTGTTGAGTGGAGTGGGTAATGTGTAACAATGTCTTTTTATGAAGGTATTCAAATGGCATTTAGCACTGTACAACAGTGAAATGCAGATGGTAAACAATTCAGGTGAAATGAGAATAGGAGCATTTCAAATGTGATGCTACAGAAGAAAGCTGAAGATTAGAGGGGTAAATCTAGCAACTAACAAAGCGGTACTGAAACAAATGGGGGGGGGGGAGAAGAAAGTAGTGCAACAACTTGACTGAAAGAAGGCTCAATTGATAGGACACATCCTGTGGCATCAAGGAATCATCAGTTTGGTAACGGATGTAAGTTTCGGGGTAGACCCCAATTCTAGAATACAGTAAGCAGATTCTAATGGATATAGGTTGCAGTAGTTATGCAGTGATGAAGATGTTTGCACGGGGTAACTCGTATGGAGAGGTGCGCCAAACCAGTCTTTAGACTGAAGACCACAACAACTGTAGTCATTTATCTCACTAGAAATAAATGTTCGGGTTGTTAGCTGGTGGGAGTATGTAGCTATTTCTCTTAATTAAGTTCTGTACCACCATGATTTAGTTGTTAGCACCTTTGACTGAAGTCTGTAGGTCTATGTTCTACATCAGCTACTGTTACAATTTTGAATAAACATGTGTTATAGTGTCTAAAGATCTTAAGTTACGAGAAGTTTTTCTTGTTCTTGCAGTAGCCTTTTCAAATAATGCAAAGGTATGTACAGAAATCTAAATTACTTGTGCTGTTGCATTGGGGATAAAGTAGCTCTAATACTAGCCACTTACAAAAATGTGTACCCCAGAAAACCAGCCATGTATGCCATTATTTGAAAAGTTCTGGCACATTAATATATATAAAAAGAAAAATAAACACTAAAAATGCCAGGCTTGCCAAGCTTTGAGGTTTATTTTTCATCATTATTTAATTGCTGTGGCAGGTTATAAATTTTACAGTAATGTCAGTAAGAATAATTGTCCTTAAAAAAAAAAAGTGCAAGATGAGTTAATCTCTTGAGTAATTTCATATGTAGTTGTCTTTTGTATGGAAAAGTTTGAAGTATTCTGTCATTCAGAGTGGTTTGTTGCAATGTGGACAGTACCAGTTTGTTTGTTGCTTGCTTTACTTTTCTCCAAACAAATCTTGGAACCCCTGTTGGATGATGGCTTCATCATAAGATTCATCTGTAAAAAAGTCAAAATGAAGACAAACGAAACAAGACTAAATTGTAATTACAGTGGCAATATATGTAGCAACAATATTTGTGACAAAAAATTGTAGCAAACTGCATCTTATTGAAATATCAATCTCCTTCAGACTGGTACCACTCAGATATTTCTTTCTTCAGACCAGAATCATTGAATCTATCTCTAGAGCTTCCAAAATACCTTGTTCACTCAACAAACATGACATATTTGAAGCAGAATTACAGCAAATTGCAAGATTTAATGCATACACACACAAATCTCCTGAAAGTGGAAGCACACACTGCCTCAGTCAGTTGCAATAGAAGCTCTTATGTTTGCTACAGCTTCTTTTTGAAATAATTTTAGAAATTGAAGTCAGCTCCTGCCAATGGGTGGATATCATCGTATCTATTAATAGTTCTCTTTTGAAACTAGTCCAGTTTTCAAGCAATAGGTAACTTGCATGTCAGGAACATCATGGCCAGATGTATACTCGGATGCAGTCCTCTGAACAGTTTTGTAGCAGTCTCGGTCTTAGTTGCCGGTGGTAAAAGGAGAGTGATGCCCCTCCTGGAAGTATCCTGTAATCAGTGGTATCAGGGGAGCACTTTTTTTTAAATGGTGAATTCAGAATTCAGGGAATCAGCATTAAAGGAACTTAAATACAGATGAAAATGTAATCATCATCATAATCGTTAGTGGCACAACAGCTCTGTGTGAGCCTTGGCATTCTGTGGAAGATAATTCAATTTTTTTCTGTGTAGTGCCAAACTCCTCCAGTTCTAAATTCCAGTTTTCCTTACACCCTCTATGGCACCTTCCTTCCACCATAGCATTGGTCCTCCATTACATTGAAAAACTTCTTACTCATCCTGTCATTATCTGTCAGTACATATATTGCCCATTCCAGTCTTTAACTCTTAATATACTGACAATGTCTGGTTCATAGTATAGATTATATAATTCATGGTTAAATCTCCTCATCCAGGCACAAATTTTTCATGTAGCACAATAATTTGTCTCAAGCTCTTTCCGTCAAATACACCAAATAGCTTTTCATTGAATTTTGTTAGTCCAGGCTCAGCATTGTACATTAGTACCAGCTCCACTAAAACTTTATACAATACAACTTAAGATCCCTAGATAACAGCTTAGATTTCAGATGTTTTCTGAGGCCATGGTAGCACTTGTTAGGGACAATATTCATTTGTGAATTTCAGGGCTGACATTGTTTACTTCTGATCCAAGGTAAGTGAAACTACACACGCAATCAAACTTACATGCACCAGTTGCTACGAATGGTGGTTCATCAAGATTATTTTTCTTAGTTATGGGCTCATACTTAGTTTCTCCCTCATTTATGCGCTTTCTGGCAGCTCTTTCAAGATTTGTGAAGGCTTCTTTCATTGCTCTTTGCTTTCTTGCAATTATGTGTATGCCAGCACCTGAACTGAGTTTTATAGGATAGTTCCAATAATCTAACTGATCGCACTGGGATGACATGACCTGTGCTTCATTTACGAAAAAGAGGAAGGCGCAGAAAGGGATAGATGGAAAATCATGACTTCCAGCCAAACAAAAGGCTGAGGTGTTGCAATGGCAAAACTTGAAAATTTGTACCAGTCGGAACTCAGACCTGGATGCTCCTCTTCTCTGTGATTGCAGGACTCAGCTGTTCGGTGCAGGATGTCAAATCAAACACCCTTGAGCCGTCAAATTTCCAAACTGTTGTCTACCAGTTTCAGCAATTTACTATGCCATCTTCAGGCCCCCTGACTAACATGTAGGAGATTCCAGTCTCGTTTCCGGGTCGGAATAGGGCCAGCATTCAAATACTGGTATCTCTAGATTTATGCTTGATGCAGCGGTCATTTCAACCATCATCCGCCAGTGTCAACAGAGTTTAATGACGATGCAGAGGGTTCGTCGTTGCGCATATCACTGCTCGAAATGGGTGGAGCATACACGTCAACTTTTGCAGGGCTTCCACTATCAGTGTTCACAAAATTCCTTTCTATTGTTACTTAAAAGTTGTAATTGCATTTTCCATCACTAAATAGCCAAACAGTTTGCAGAAAAAGTACTTAGTAACTATGGCTAATGCTCCTATAACATACGTATAGCTTCGTCTTACTCCTAGCTGTGATGTGACCAGATCTTGATATTTAAGCTCTAATTACATAAAAGCAACAGATATTTTGTGAGCACATTGACCGTAAATGCTATATAAATGTTACAGTCAATCAGAATAACAGCAATCCAAACCATATTTTTAACATAGGAAAATTATCTCGGCGTATTTCAGGGTGTTTGCTATTCACATTTTCTTGCAAGCGTCGCAACATGTCCTGATAGTACCATCGATTAACAGGTTTTTCCTGTGAGATGAGTTCATGATGATGAACCAATCTTTCAGTGTCAAAGAAAACTATCAATGTGGCTTTGACATTTGACCTGACCTGATGATCTGTTTTTGGTTTTGGTGAACCTTTCCCGACCCATTGTGAAAACTGAACCTTGGTCTCAACATCATAACCATAGACCCATGTCTCATCACCAGTTACATTCTCATTTGTGTGATCCAAAAGCTCTACACAGATTGCGACATGAAAGTCTTTCTCATCTTGACTGATGAGTCGTGGGACAAACTTGGTGGCAGCATGACGCATTCCAAGATGCTGTGTCAGTATTTTGTGACATAATCCAACTGAAATGTTACATTCATCTGCATTCTCTTGGACAGTCAGTCTTTGATTTTCATGCACAATTTTGTTGGCGTTCCTGACATGATCGACATCAGGAGATGTCGAATGGCATCCTGAATGAGGATCGTCTTTAACTTCTGTCCAGCCATGTTTAAACTGAGTGAACCATTTGTAACACCAAGTATGGCTTAAGCAGTCATCACCATAGACATCCTGCATCATTTGGTGTGTTTCTGTAGAGTTTTCCTTGAGTTTCACTCAAAATTCAATGCAGATTTGGTGATCCTCTAACTCTGCCATCTCAGAATTTGCAAACTGTGTGACACAATGTTCTACTCATTGCAGACATACAACACTGAAACTTCCGGCAGCTGCACATTGAACATAGGCGTTGTACAGGGATGCCAGCCACATTTTGCTCCAGCACACCATTGGCGTGAAATTATGAGTATTCCAGAATTGTATTTTATGTGCAGTAGGTAATATTCAAATTCCTCATCACATTGCCTGTCTTGTATGATGGGGATATGATACTGAAATTCCATTCATCAAGGACACTTTCATCCTTCCAAATCTATATTACAAGCTTGTGGGAATGTTTGACATATTCCTTTCCTGTTCTTTTTACCATTTACACTGGTATTAGACGCATTATTGGGGCCTTATTATTCTTAAAGTTATTTATGGCTGCCTCCACTTCCTCAGCAGTTGGTCCTGGTTCCCCTGTTTCTGAATTGTGTGTGTCTACAGAAGGTAAGATTCCTTGGTCCTCAGCTAAAGCCTCATTCAACAATTCAACAATTTTGAGCCCACCTTTCGCATGTTGTCTCATCACTACTCAAAATTGACCCATCTCTGTAACTAGCACAATTTAGTCCCAGGCTGGAAATCCTTTCATCTGTTCCATTTCTTCCAGTTCTTTTGTTTCATACTCTTTTGTTTTCTTTTTTGGCAGCCTCATTTATTTTCATCTTGCTATTATATAGTCGTCTGCAGATCATTGGGTATGGTTTACCTGTTGCAGTCCATTGTCTACACTCTTCATCAAACCAGTCATTGTATATTGCATGATGTATTATTCCTAGACCTTTGTCAGCAGCTTTTGTGAAGATGTCTTCTGAGTTCATCCACATCTCAATTCTCTGTTGGACACATATGCCAAGGTTTCTTTGAGCAGGTTTGAAAATCTTTGAGCAATCTTAACCTCCTTGAGCTTATCAATATGATACTTATTTTTTTCCCCCCATGAGATCCACATATCTTCCCTGCAGTAGATATTTGGATTCTGATTGTTACTATGACAAGGTAATGCTCAGGGTCAATGTGCGCACCCTTATAGTTTCTGACATAATTAAATTGGACTGTTGCCTTGCATCTGTTAGGAGGTGGTCAGTTTGGTTACAAATATTTCCACCTGGAGAATTCCATGTTATTTTAAGTCTCTCTCTCTGGTTGAAGTTGTTCTAGCCACCACCATATTTCTCGAGGAAGCAGTATGTACAAGTCTGAACCCATTGTCATTTGAATTATCACGTAGACTGTATTTTCCATTACAAGGCTTACATTCTTTTCCTGTTTTAATATTCATATCTCCAAAAATTATCATCTCCTCTAGGGTGTTAGTTGATACTTCACCTACCTCATCATAAAAAGCGCCCTTGTCTTCTTCACTCTTCTCATTGGTTGGAATGTGAGAACATATGAGACAATAGTTGAAAAATTTTGCTCTTATTTTGAGTTTGCATTATCTGATTCCACCTCTTAAGTCCATAATAAGGTGTGTTTTTCCTCTTGTGTACAATAAAACCAGTACCAATCATGATCTTTCTTTCGGCAGCTATAAAATATCATGATCCTTTTTCTCTATAACTCCTTCCCTCAACTATCTCGCCCATTGAGTAGTGGTGATATACAGTCGGTACTGATCCATCTGATCAAGTAATCAGGTAAAGTTACGTTGTGCAAGACGCGACAGTTGGCTGCGACTGCGACACTGCCCCCTCCTCTTTTCCCACCCTGGCAGACGGCGACACGGCCGCAGCACGACTGGAGTCATCGCTGTTTCCCAAGCTCCGGTCGGCGGCGGCGGGTTCAGATACATAAGAAAAATAAGAATTCCGATTTTCTTGCTGTAAAAAATACTGTATGTTAATGCAACAAAGTTACATCGGCTCCCAGAGTTAGTTTTTCGATACAGATTCTCCTTTTACTTTAAAAAATTGAAAAGTATCTCTTCCGGTTTTGCGTGTTTTTTTTCGCTGTATATTACTTCTCTATCAATTGTGAGGAAAGTAAAAGGCACAAAAAATTGATGTTTGCGTATCTTACAGTTTCACATCACAGCTTGATAATGAGGTGTCTATTTTTCCGATATTCGTCACAGTTATTCCGATACTTAATTTACAAGTAACCTACTGCATAAAATTTTAAATTGTGTACAGTGAAAAATGTGGTCGCTGGCTACTTTACGTATGGTTCACGTTAGGTCATACATCGTTGCCGATGAAAAGAAGCTAACATATCGAAATTATTTTTAAAGTTGAGATCAGAATGATATCGATCTCTGTTTCTGAGATTTGGGCTCATATATCTCCGGGAGCGTCGCGACTAGCTGCCAGTTCTGTCGACGTGCAACGAGAATCGTGTGGTCATCACACGATAGAGAATGCATTTGTTTTGTTTCGCTGACACATTTGGACCTAATGAAACCATTTTATGTCATATTTCTTCGGTATGAGTTACTAATATTTCTCCATATGCTCTTGACAATTTCATTTAAAATGCCACGAAATGTAGGTTTCTTAAAGCCAAGTGATCAAGCAGAACCCATTTTCTTGGTTTTGCTGAGGCATCTGAACTTATTCCAAGCTTTCTTTCTCATTTATTTCTCTGATACGAGTCCCGAATATTCCTCCATCTGTTTTTGCACAATTCACCTAAAATTCCAATGAAAGATAAGTTTATTAACAATAAGCGCACGCTAGAGTCATTGCATTGTTTCAAGTTCTTGACAACAAGATAGGGTTACACCTTAAACATCTCTAGAATTTTGATTCTGAACGTCTACAGTATACACTGGCAGAAATGTGGAAGACATAATGTCCGTGCTTGATCACAAAATTTCCCCAAATTATACTTGTCAGTTTCTCCTATGCAGAAGCTTTTGGAACAAGCTAAGGCAACTTTCATAGCTGACTGAATCTTTATTCCCATCCAAATGAACTTCCATATTCTTATATTCTCACAGCATACATCGTTATGGATGACATGAACATTTAATCTTGCCAAGCTGCACTCAAAAGATGACTCCAGGATTTACAAAAGACGAATTTCAATTGTGAACTGTGTCAGACCAGAAGGGCCTTGTAAAACAGTAGTGCACTTTTGGCACAAGTTTTTTGAGCAGCATCTTCTACCAATGAATTGAAGTGAATGTGACAAATTACTTATTGCAGCATACTGTTTGCGCAATCTGTTGAGAAACGCCTTCCTCAAAAACGAACATCTATCGATTACAGAAAGCTGTACAACAATCTAGTGGTGGTTTTTCACAACTAGAAGTTGTCATCAAGACACCAATCTACCGTTTACTTTCAAAGTGAAGGTATTGTTAAATGTAACTTTCTCGTTGTACTTTAGATTGTTCATTTTATAATGTACTTGCCGTTTTCAATTTTTATCGTCACAAAAAAGAGTAAGGCGAAAATTGACCTTCAAGTTCATTTTCATCATTCTAATTCTACAACTGCATGGATTATACTGATTTTTATAACAGGCCTGAAAAATTTGCATTAATGGGAAAATATTATATATTTCACTCACCTGCCAGTTTCAACTGTGCACCAATTTCTTCCCAAATTCTGTCTCTGAACATAGTGTCTCTATATTTAGGGTTCTTCAAATCGTAAAGGCAAGGATGTTGCGAGACCAGCTCACAGAGCATCATATCCTGTGAGTGGCTCCTTTCAGTTTTCCTTGACTGGCTCGACATCTTTCTGGCAGCCGTACGTCTTTGTGTCGTGCGACTTCCGTCGCAACACTGCTCACTCGTGCAGTGCTGCCGCAACAGTCGCACGTCGCATCCCAAACTCGAACTGCGCATGCGCCAGCAGGCAACTTCTGACGTCACGTAGCGACCCGTCGCAGTCGCTAGTGTGCGTTGCGTCGCGTCTTGGACAACGTACCTTAAGGCTGTCTCTCTCTTCATTAGATTTTGTAACATTTGATTTTTACAGTTTGAGTTGTCAGCCCAACATCAACCCCTGGTGATCATGGGAGTACCGGTGTCTTCTATTAGGGTTGACTCTCTTTGCAAGTGACTCATTGGGAACTCACTCAGCCGTGTACACCAAGTGAACTGTTGCCAGGGGGAATAGATAGGCATGCATCGGACTTCTTAAGAATGCATGTCCCGTGTTTCGTTATATTGGGATGCAACTAAGAAGGCAATGTCACCAGTAGGCTGTCTGTTTCTGTCCAGTGCTTCATGTTCCAGCCTGTGGTAACTGGCAACACTGGTATAAGCTCCACACCAGGCCACTGCTTCTGCTTCTCATGTTTCCTAGAACAATTTACATGTTTGATAAATTATGGTTATCGCTTCATAACATGATACTTGTCATGTTTGCTTTATTCTGCTCACAATGAATACTACAGCATTTGTGTACCCTCGCCATATCCAAACTAACATAAAAATCAGTGTGCTCTGCAGACAGATGTGGCTGATTGGTGCTATTGGCTGGAGTTTCATATGGTACACCACTCTTTGCCATTGCACATTGCCCCAGCATCTGCCTTCTTACATGCACACAACTGTAGTATATGTACACAATCAGGAAAAACAGCCACAGGACCACATAACAACCCTTCAACCCCCTCGAAATATAGATTTAATGCATCAAAATATTAGATGGTTAAAAAAATAATGTCAGTGATCTTCTGATTTGTGCAAATGAACAGCAGTGTACAAAGCATGTAGATGTAGTAAGTATTTCTGAACAACATTTGCTGTTGATGTACTTATCAACCAACATACCATCAAGTGACTGTAGATCAGGTATAGGGAAATGAGTTGTTGCCACATACATCAAGAATTGTTTTAAAAAATGATACACTTAATTTTACAATAATTGGCATTTTGAAGCGTTTGTTTCAAAAGTAGAATTGATGGAAGTTTCATTGTAGTAGTAGTAGTAGTAGTAATGTCACATGCAGGTGTTGGTATGGCAATTTGTAGTTGCTCATGAAACAGTTGATGGGTTACCAAACTTCTTAACTTCCAAACAGAATAATACTAAGCTGACGTTTTAACTTTAATTTTTTAGAGCTTACCTATTCCATAGTTGTACTTCAGTTCTTTCCCTTTCCATGTTATCTGACTCCCCCCCCCCCCATACAACATCCAACAAGAGTTATTGGAATCACATCACTGCCATTTATAACAATATTATGAAAAGGAAAGTTGCCACTCACCATATAGCGGAGATGCTTTGTTGCAGATAGGCACAAAAAAGAGACTGTCACAAATAGGCTTTCGCCCAGTAAGGCCTTCATCAAAAATAAACAAAAAATAAGCACACTCATTGGCTGAAAGCTTATTTGTGATAGTCTTTTTGTTGTGTCTCATCTGCAAATCAGCGTCTGCACTATACGGTGAGTGCCAACTTTCCTTTTCATAATATTATTGTAGTCCACTCTCGATTTTCCATTGTTTGCTATTTATAACATTTTTATTGCCACATCAGTATTGCCAGGTCCTAGTGTAATTTCTATAATGATTAATTAATAGGATGATACAAAAATCTGCTTTAGTTGCCAGTAATTTATTATTTATTGCACAACTGATTTCAAAACCTAAACTTTATCTTCGGGTGCCATCAAGTAATTGTTGTTGTTGTTGTTGTCTTCAGTCCAGAGACTGGTTTGATGCAGCTCTCCATGCTACTCTATCCTGTGCAAGCTTCTTCATCTTCCAGTACCTACTGCAACCTACATTTTTGTGAAGCTGCTTAGTGTATTCATCTCTCGGTCTCCCTCTACGATTTTTACCCTCCGCATTGCCCTCCAATACTAAAGTGGTGATCCCTTGATGCCTCAGAATATGTTCTACCAACCGATCCCTTCTTCTAGTCACGTTGTGCCACAAATTTCTCTTCTCCCCAATTCTGTTCAGTACCACCTCATTAGTTATGTGATCTACCCATCTAATCTTCAGCATTCTTCTGTAGCACCACATTTCGAAAGCTTCTATTCTCTTCTTGTCCAAACTATTTATTGTCCACGTTTCACTTCCATACATGGCCACACTCCATACAAATAGTTTCAGGAAAGACTTCCTGACACTTAAATCTATACTCGATGTTAACAAATTTCTCTTCTCCAGAAATGCTTTCCTTGCCATTGCCAGTCTACATTTTATATCCTCTCTACTTTGACCATCATCAGTTATTTTGTTTCCCAAATAGCAAAACTCATTTACTACTTTAAGTGTCTCATTTCCTGACCTAATAACCTCAGCATCACCCGACTTAATTCGACTACATTCCATTATCCTTGATTTGCTTTTGTTGTTGATCATCTTATATCCTCCTTTCAAGACACTGTCCATTCTGTTCAGCTGCCTTCCAGGTCCTTTGCTTTCTCTGACAGAATTACAATGTCATCGGCAAACCTCAAAGTTTTTATTTCTTCTCCCTGGATTTTAATTCCTACTTCGAATTTTTCTTTTGTTTCCTTTATTGCTTGCTCAATAAATAGATTGAATAACATCGGGTTTAGGCTACAACCTTGTCTCACTCCCTTCCCACCACTGCTTTCGTTTCATGCCCCTCAACTCTTATAACTGCCATCTGATTTTTGTAGAAATTGTAAATAGCCTTTCGCTCCCTGTATTTTACCCCTGCCACCTTCAGAATTTGAAAGAGAGTATTCCAGTCAACATTGTCAAAAGCTTTCTCTAAGTCTACAAATGCTAGAAACGTAGGTTTGCCTTTTCTTGATCTTTCTTCTAAGATAAGTCGTAAGGTCAGTATTGTCTCACGTGTTCCAACATTTCTACGGAATCCAAACTGATTTTCCCCGAGGTCGGCTTCTACCAGTTTTTCCATTCGTCTGTAAATAATTCGCGTTAGTATTTTGCAGCTGTGACTTATTAAACTGATAGTTCGGTAATTTTCACATCTGTCAACATCTGCTTTCTTTGGGATCGGAATTATTATATTCTTCTTGAAGTCTGAGGTTATTTCGCCTGTCTCGTACATCTTGCTCACCAGATGGTAAAATTTTGTCAGGGCTGGCTTTCCCAAGGTTATCAGTAGTTCTAATGGAATGTTCTCTACTCCCAGGGCCTTGTTTCGACTTAGGTCTTTCAGTGCTTTGTCAAACTCTTCGCACAGTATCATATCTCCCATTTCATCTCCAACATCCTCTTCCGTTTCCATAATATTGTCCTCAAGTACATCACCCTTGTTCAGACCCTTTATATACTCCTTCCATCTTTCTGCTTTCTCTTCTTTGCTTAGAACTGGGTTTCCATCTGAGCTCTTGATACTCATACAGGTGGTTCTCTTCTTCTCCAAAAGTGTCTTTAATTTTCCTGTAAGCAGTATCTATCTTACCCCTAGTGAGATATGCCTCTACATTCCTACATTTGTCCTCAAGCCATCCCTGCTTAGCCATTTTGCACTTCCTGTCGATCTCATTTTTGAGATGTTTGTATTCCTTTTTGACTGCTTCATTTACTGCATTTTTATATTTTCTTCTTTCATCAATTAAATTCAATATTTCTTCTGTTACCCAAGGATTTCTACTAGCCCTTGTCTTTTTACGTACTTGATCCTCTGCTGCCTTCACTACTTTATCCCTCAAAGTTACCCATTCTTCTTCTACTGTATTTCTTTCCCCCATTCCCGTCAGTCATTCCCCAATGCTCTCCCTGAAACACTCTACAACTTCTGGTTCTGTCAGTTTATCCAGATCTCATCTCCTTAAATTCCCACCTTTTTGCAGTTTCTTCAGTTTCAATCTACAGTTCATAACCAATAGATTGTGGTCAGAGTCCACATCTGCACCTAGAAATGTCTTACAGTTTAAAACCTGGTTCATAAATCTCTGTCTTACCATTATATATAATCTATGTGAAACCTTTGAGTATCTCCAGGCCTCTTCCATGTATACAACCTTCTATTATGATTCTTGAACCAAGTGTTAGCTATGATTAAGCTATGCTCTGCGCAAAATTCTACCAGGCAGCTTTCTCTTTCATTTCTTGCCCCCATTCCATATTCACCTACTACATTTTCTTCTCTTCCTTTTCCTACTATTTAATTCCAGTCACCCATGACTATTAAATTTTCATCTCCCTTCACTATCTGAATAATTTCTTTTATCTCATCATACATTTCATCAATCTCTTCGTCATCTGTGGAGCTAGTTGGCTTATAAACTTGTACTACTGTGGTAGGCATGGGCTTCGTGTCTATCTTGGCCACAATAATGTGTTCACTGTGCTGTTTGTAGTAGCTTACCAGCACTCCTATTTTCCTATTCATTATTAAACCTACTCCTGCATGACCCCTATTTGATTTTGTGTTTATAACCCTGTAGTCACCTGACCAGATGTCTTGTTCCTCCTGCCACCGAACTTCACTAATTCCTACTATATCTAACTTTAACCTATCCATTTCTCTTTTTAAATTTTCAAACCTACCTGCCCGATTAAGGGCTCTGACATTCCATGCTCCGATCCGTAGAACGCCGGTTTTCTTTCTCCTCATAACGGTGTCCTCCTGAGTATTCCTTGCCCGGAGATCCGAATGGGAGACTATTTTACCCAAGAGGGCGCCATTATCATTTATTTTACCCAAGAGGGCGCCATTATCATTTAACCATACGGTAAAGCTACATGCCCTCGGCAAAAATTACGGCTGTAGTTTCCCCTTGCTTTCAGCTGTTCACAGTACCAGCACAGGAAGGCTGCTTTGGTTAGTGTTACAAGGCTAGATCAGTCAATCATCCAGACTGTTTCCCCTGCAACTACTGAAAAGGCTGCTGCCCCTCTTCAGGAACCACATGTTTGTCTGGCCTCTCAACAGATACATCTCCGTTGTGTTTGCACCTACGGTACGGCTATCTGTATCGCTGAGGCACGCAAGCCTCCCCACCAACGGCAAGGTCCATGGTTCATGGGGGGAGGATCGAGTAACTATGGGAACTGAATGTTGGCCACTCAGCCGTGGAGGGTCACATCCAGCAAGTGCAGCACCCATGTCGACAACACGACATAGAATTGATCCCATGACTTACTGGCCCAACCTCCACCCATTTATGTTTCCATAATTATTTTGTGGCACCTGAAGATCAAGCTTCATGCTTTGAAACTGGTTGTGCAATGAATAAGACATTACTGGCAGCTGAA
Source organism: Schistocerca piceifrons (assembly GCF_021461385.2). NCBI lineage: Eukaryota > Metazoa > Arthropoda > Insecta > Orthoptera > Acrididae > Schistocerca > Schistocerca piceifrons. Next base: position 970,530,476 of record NC_060139.1, on the reverse strand, counting down.
GCAGAATTTTTTATTCTAGTGATATGTTCCTCAGTTATGGATGTTCCCTGATCAAATATTTTGTACCTGTCGTGATGGCGAATTGCTGACCAAGGTACATGATATAAATAAAAATAATTGGCAAACTACAAGGATAATAAATGGAAGAGTAATTCAGGGATTCATGAATTATTTATGAAATCCATAGTGGAAATGTGTACACAACACACTTAAGTGTTAATGAGAAATTAAATGTGTTGTGTAACCTGATCATAAGCTACTTTAATTTCTTAAGGAAACAGTTTTCAGTTTGTGTAGGTATATTAAATGCTTCTAAACCCTTGATTTCTAATGAATCGGAGTATCATGTAAAACAAAGGGAAGACTTTGTAAAGAACCTAGGTACATAAATGATGACATCAATAAATCACATAAACTGTGTGCTGAAATTCTAGGTCAGTTCATCATAGCATCAAAATGTAATATGTTAAAGAAAAATGTGCTCCTTCACCAACATGACAACTATTTGGAATATTGTAAAAAATTAGGAAAACATAGGTTGATAATGAACTGTTCGAAGATATAACCAAAGTTACTGACATTTTCAATAACTTTTTTCTGTTAATAGTAGATTATTTAGGTCTAAACATTTTATTAACAGATACCTTATATTTTTCAAGAAAAGTATTCCAAAATGAATATGATAAAATTCAGCTACATTCTATGTCTTAAAAAAATTTAATTTTATCAGTTCTCATAAAAATGTTTAAATGTTTGTGATGATATCTGTAGTAGAGTAATTAAATGTAGTTCATCAGAACTTTGTTATGCGTTAAGTTATTTAAAAGGTTATGGAGTAGTAAACACAGAAAGTTTATAGTTTTATAACTTGTGTTTGGAATACAGAAAGCAGAATGTATCAGACTCATGTTTATCAATTAACAATAGACACATGGTACTGGAAACAATCAACTATGGCATGTCACATGGTTCTGTTTTTGATGCTCTCTTATTTCTCATATACATAAATGATTTTCCACTTGCTTTGCAAATTTTGTCCTTTTGCCAGATGATACTAGGTAAGGAATAACATGTAAAACGAGTCCCCTTACTGAAAAGGCAGCTAATGAAATATTTGAAAATGTTAGCATGTGGTTCAAGGCAAATTGAGTGTCATAATTTTGCTAAAACTCAGTACATATGATTCTGTAATTCTGCACACTCCACAAGCTTTAAAAATAGCGAACTCAAACAATGAAATACAAGAATTACAGTGTAAATGTGTTAATTTTTTGGGCCTACAGACAGATCACAATGTTACTCCTTAATCGGAAAATCCATTGCCTAGAATTCATGAGGTGCATTACTTCAGCTATGTGTGCAGTATGCGATTTACTGGTATGAGGCTGGTATAAGTCAGGTAAAAAAGCAAGAAAAAATGTTTGTTTTGGAAACAACTCACCTTACTTCTCAACATATTCTCCTTTGAGGGATTTGCACTTTGTCCAGCAATTCTCCAGATTTTTCATCCCATGGGAAAAATAGGTTCTGTCAAATTTTTCAAAATACACATTGACTGCAACTACCACTTCCTCATTTGATGATAATTTTTTCCCATCAAGCCAAAGTTTCAAGTTAAGGAACAGAAAATTACTTGGGGCTAAGTCTGGTGAATGGGGTGATGAGGAACTAATTTAAAGCCCGACTGTTGCACTTAGCCATTGTTATTGCTGATGTGTGGGATGCTGCATTATACTGGTGAATGAGCACATTTTTGTGCACCAACCTTGGTCTCTTTGCAGCCAACACAAGTTTCAAATGATCCAGCAGTGAAGCATGTTAGGATCCAGTTATGGTTTGGCTTTTATCAAAGTAATCTATGAGGATTATTCCTTTGGGGTGGGGGGGGGGGGGGTGGGGGGGGGGGGACAGTGGCCAGTGGCCAGTGGCCAGTGGCCATCACCTTACCAACTGACAAAATGGTCTTTGCCTCTTCAGTGCTCTTTCACCAGCCTTTCCCCATTTTTTGACTTCCATTTTGACTCCGTTGTGCAATGATGGATCCAGCCTTCAGCAACTGTCGCAAATTGACAAAAAAGTCTTGCAGATTGCGATTAAACATTGTGTTGAAATGTTTCGCCAGATGCGCTTTTGGTGGACTCTGGGCAGTCGTGGCAGCCATCTCTCACATGGTTTCATAGCCATTTCTAAGTGCAGGGTATTACGGTATTTACTCGAATCTAAGCCGCACTTTTTTTACGGTTTTTGTAATCCAGAAAACCGCTTGCTGCTTAGAATCGAGTGCAAAGTAAGCGGAAGTTCTGAAAAATGTTGGTAGGTGCCGCCACTACTAACTTCTGCCATCGAATATATGTAGCGCTACACAGGCATGCTTTGCAGGCACAAAGATAAATACTAGTGCCAAAACCTCTGCTTCAGTAAATAAATTTTAAAAAAAGGTGGAAGGCAAGCTTTTTTTCTCCACCCAGAGTTTCGACTACTGCATTTTCATACATTATCCAACGAAGTAAATACAAATTCCGTATTGTTCATCTTCAAATGCAGCAGCATTTCAATGTACTACGACAATCCGACTGGCAAGACTGTTTGGGATGTTTGTTAATATGGCCAACTCAACGTTCTTAATTTTTTCGTACCTGTGAGAAGAGATGGTTGCTAATAGGAACTTTTATGAATTGTGAATCACATGCAGTATTCTCTTCACCATAAGAATAATACGAATATAAAAATTTTGCCATGTAATGTTTCGTGTTTGCTGCTATCTCATTTAAATCCTGTCTGCCAAATAAACTACGAAACTAGAGTGAGACAACAACAAATGCGGAAGAATATACGTATCATGTCATGTTTATATTCGTATTATTCTTATGTTGAATAGTGATACAGTCAGAAACAAAGCATGGCAACTGACTAGATTTTTAAATCTAAGATGACACTCAATTTCTGTGCAGAATGTAAAGTACTGAAGAGGCATCTGCAAAGATTTTCAAACGGAGAAAATTTTTCACTAAACTCTCGTACAGAACATCTTCTGTCATAAGCAGTCTATTATTTGGTTCTTGTTGATCATTATCAAAGAAAGCAGTGTAAGTAACAACAAATAGCAGTCTCTCGCCATTGTTTCGCTTATGAGACAATTCCTCCCTTTTTTTTCATTGTTCAGCCGCGGTAGCGCGCGCAAAAGCGAGCCATGCCGCGAGCGGCGACAGGTTCTAAACACACATTATCAGAATACTACAAACAATGCATGACACAATACAATAATGCATTTTAAGTTTAGAGTGACGTAAACACCTATAACAAAGATAACGGCACTTATCTGATCAAAGAAAAATAAGCAATCAATTCAAACCAGACGAAGCACGTGAAAAAGGAAGGGTACCTGTATAAATACGGACGGAGCACCTGACGCATAACAATGGCTACCTGGTAAAGCTTAACTGCTAAGCTTAACGACTCGAACTGTAACGACTGTAGCTGTATTGTCATTCATTTGACCTAAATTATGTCTCATATTACAATGGACCAACTTTGTTTTGATTTGGAGATGCAGCCTAAAACTTTTCTCTCCCCTTGAATTTCGAGTCTCAAATTTCAGGTGCGGCTTAGATTTGGGAAATTTTTTTTTCCTTGATTTTGAGTCTCAATTTTCAGGTGCGGCTTATATTCGAGTGCGGCTTATATTCGAGTGCGGCTTATATTCGAGTGCGGCTTATATTCGAGTGCGGCTTATATTCGAGTGCGGCTTATATTCGAGTGCGGCTTATATTCGAGTGCGGCTTATATTCGAGTGCGGCTTATATTCGAGTGCGGCTTAGATTCGAGTAAATACGGTATGCTTTCTCTCAGTTGAGATACCAACAGCAGTCTCTCAGATTTTTATTCTACTGTCTTGTGCTATCATTTCGTGAATTTTGTCAATGGTTTCCTTTGTGGTGATCTCAGTTGGACAGCTGGGGCATGATTTGTCTTGTCCAGCCACATTTAAATTCATTAATCCAAAAATTAACGATCTTCAATGATGGTGCTGTGTCTGTGTGAACTTCATCCAATTCTGTTTTGATTCATGTAGCAGTTTAAACGCCCAAATGAAAATGTTTGATAACAGCACAAAACTCAAGTTTTCTCCATTTTCAATTCCAGTTACCACGCTGATGAATTCAGAGTGCAGATATTGTACATTGTTGAAATTCCTTACATGATCCTCAGGCTTACCAACCATGAGGGCACAACAAAAATATTCTATACTTTCATGGAAATTTACCATACTTCTTTGTATAGGCAATTTATAAATGAAGAGACAAGTTTATCATCATATTTCTATTCACTTAAGAGTTACAGAATCATGTTTTGTGCGAACTCAAGTGCTTTAAGAATAAAAATCTTGTACAGTTGAAGACATTGGCAGTATATGACTACTGAAAATGTCGGGTTACTGAGCGTTATCTGAAAATAAGTGTTCCGAGTGTGAGATGCAAGATAAACAATGGGTTGCCAGCCTGTGACTGTTTATCATACAGTCATTGTTTCCATTAAAGCGATAAAAAATTTATAATACTGTGTAAAACAACATTTTCGAGAACAAATGAAAAACCTTATTGCTCACATCCTGTAATGTAATTTTATGTGAAGTTGAAGACACTAGAGTAGTATACTATAGTACAGCACTGTACATGTACTACAGTACATACAGAATTTCTGTGTGTGTGTGTGTGTGTGTGTGTGTGTGTGTGTGTGTGTGTCTAATTTTTTCTTCAAAACTCGTTATGTATGTACAAATTTACAAGTTCTACAGTGTTGATTTGATTTACTGCTATCAGCAAATCGTGTAAATATATCAATAATGGTAGTTTTTTCATTCCAGGCAAGTGAGGTATTGAGTTTGTGTGTCAACCTGTGCTGCTTTATTAGATTCAATATCTAGTGTGAAGTTCTTTTTGTGGCGCTATCATTCTTTTTGCTATCAGTTTGTCTGCTAATTCTTCGACTACATTTTCTTTATTGTCATTGTCTATCCAGTCCAAAACTTCACTTTGCAGCAAATTTATTATTTCATTTTCAGCAACATCTAACAGTTTCACAACAGCATTATTTTCTATTGGAGTAGTGGAGTCTGTTCCTCTTGATAGGCTTTTGGCCAAAGTTTATGCCAAGACTTCTGAAGAGTAGCAGCCTTAACTGTATTCCACACCAAAGCAGTTGTCTAGTAACAGTACAACCCTGCTCTGTTGCAGGATACTAATTTATTTATTTATTTATTTATTTTAATTCTCTCTCACAGACGATACAGAATTACAGAAAACCAGTTCTTAAACAATTCTGAAGTCATCTATGCTTTGAAATGAGCTCCATAAATTACAGGAAAATTTAAAACAACTTTAAAAGCTCTTGCAGGGTGTATACGAGCTGGGAAACCCGGGAAAAACCTGGGAATTTTTTCATTCGGGAGAAAACCGAGAAAAACCCGGAAATTTTTTCGGAATTCCGGAAATTTTTCATTATTTTAGCTTTCAGTTAAATTTTTGTAATTTTGACTGGTAAAAAATGATTCTCTAGCAAAGAATGTTACTGTATCCTGCTACTGGAGAATGATACTGCAGCAATAAAATATAAACAAGAGGGGAAAAAAATAAAACTTCAGTGGCAAAGGAAATGTGCTATTTACAGCAACAAAACACCGTGCTTGCACAAGCATCTGCAAACAGCAAAAATATGTCAAAGGCCTTAGGGCGAAGATTAATACTTCGTAACAATAAACTAGCTGTATCGGCATTAGCAGCAAGCAGCCAGATGCTAACGAGAAAAATTTTTCTCGCATGCCCTAGCTGCCAGATTGGCATGCGCAGAATTGTCTGAGTTGTAGTGGGGAGGGGGTTAGTCTCTACCTGAATCCTGTTTGCGTTAAGTGATTTCGCTGTTTCCTTTTCGTTTACAGCTCCCACGTCAAATGAAAACAAAACAGATTTCTGCGGCCAGGAGCTGTCAAGTGAATTATAATACATTCACATAATTATGGAGTGCTAAATATATTATTAGTTTCAGTTTTCTGATTATATTTTATTTCCAAGTTATTAGCAGTCAAGCATGAATCGCCTTGCAGAAGAATGAAGTTATTTTTGTCAGTTTGCTAATGAAATTTGACTTCATTAATCTTTCCGCTGAGGCAATCAGTTTATTTGAAACAAAGTGTTTCGTTTCACAGTATTGGCTAGTTCCAACTGTTCGCTGAATTTCAAGTCACATTTTCATCTTCTGCCATGTATCACATTATGCCATAATAAAGAACCAAATATGAGATAGTACAGTACTGGTACTCCAAGAAAATTTACATCCCAAAAACCACACTGAAAATCTTAATACCAGATGAGACCTACTTCATTGCGAATCTGGAAAAACCAATGTGCACTTTACGTCGAGTTATGCATTTTAGTATGATTTACTAAATTCCGATGCTTTTGGAGTATCATCTGATGTCCTGTTTCCTTTATGGCATAATGTAAGCTCTCGTAGTGCTTTATACATACAAACATGAGGGCTTCCTACACCACTGCAGCTGTGCACGCCCAATAATTCTAGTTTTCTGGCACTCTCTAGAAACTGCTAAATCGAACTTGGGATAATATTGCGAACGGTAGTTCGAAAAACATTACTTTCAAAGTAAATTTCATTTTATGCAGGATGAATCATGTTACGTGTGAGAAAGTGGAACGAATTTCTTAAATCCCAGAGCATTTAAAAGTGAACACTTTGAGGACCAGCCACTTACAAGAATTTTGAGCCAAGAAGACCAGACATTTATGTCATTTTTTTAAATTTACTGACATATTTGTGTGAGGTATCTTAAAGTATAACACATCCAAAAAAAGATCAATATTACATGTGAAAGCTTAGCTTCTCTTGTAGCTTATTAATCTTAGAGACCAATATTATATGTGAAAGCTTAGCTTTTTTTGTAGCTATACTTTGTATATTAATCTAATCCATTAACTTTTCCTCTTTGTGTGTTTGCACTACGTATCAGTGATCTTATTATTGGCTGACTCCAGAAACTAATGTGCTGTGTTTAGTGCAATTCGAATTTATACTTTCGTAACATGAAAATATGTAGCATATATGTTGCTGCACATCAAAGATCTTTCCAAAATTCTCTCCTTTTTTTACATCGAAAGTCTTTCTAAAACTTCTCTTCCTTTTTTTTCCCAGGAAGTTCTATGGCAGTATAAAACGTTAACCATTCAAAGGATTGATAAGTTTTACAGCTACAAAGGAAAAATTTACTGAAAACCTTCTGTCACTTAGCATGGAAAAACTGTATTTTCGCCCGGGAAAAAGTATATTTTTTAAACAGGAAAAATCCGGGAATTTTTTTTCCTTGTCCATGTATACACCCTGTCTTGGCTTCTTGTACTTGCAAATAACATAAGCAGTCTACTTGTCATCACCTGAGACATTTGAATGTGACAAAACTTACAACCTGTCCTTGTTTCTTTTAAAAAGCCTTTGCACACTTTTCATCTTTAGATGCCATAGTTGAACCACGCGAACAATACCAAAGTAGTCCCGTTTCATAGGCATTGTAGATTTGACTAGCAGTTAAGTAATACTGTTTAATCAAATTTCACAAAGTTTCTTTGTATTCTTCAGCTGCATTTTGGTCCTCCATTCGTAACTTCCCAGCTATGTCGGCTTTCTATATTCCATAATGAGTTTTGAATTGGCAAAGCCAACTGTAAGAAAATACATACTCAAATTCTGACAACCCCGAGTCATCACAGAACTGTTTGTTTTTCTGTAATCATAGACCCAGTGACAAGTTTTCCTTCAGGCCTTTTGGTACAGAACCACTTGTATAAAATTTCATCCAACTGATCTAAATTAGCCTTTTTAATGTTTATTGTGATTCAGTGTCTTTTTACTGCAACTGTCTGTAAGGCAAACTTTTCTCAACTTTCTCAATCCAATTAATGATGCAAGGTCTTTTATTGTAAGCATAACATGTTTACATTTCACTTCCACTTTATTTTGATAGGTACTTGATTGAAAAAACATTTCCATAATACACATCACTACTGTAATTGCAACATAGAACATCACTAATCATGAGTAAACTTTAAAACACCATTTTTAAACAGTGTATATAATTGGTGCATGAAAAAAGCTGTCTGACAGATAACTGACCACATGACTTGAAATTCTTGACCACGGCCAAGTATGATTGAATTCCACAGAACGCCTGTGAAACATTGAATATATGAAACGGTGCTGGATTATTAAACGTACCGGACTGTCAGATTAATGAGCTTTTACTGTAGTAACAATTCTATTTGATGCTCTACAGTATCCTTCAAAAAAATTAGGTATTTTTTTGACAGTTGATTCACAATCTCTACAAAAGGCCTTTGGAGGCTAACTTTAGTACAGAAAGGTGCCTGATACATGGGCACATATGCATGGGAAGGGATAGAGAAAATGGAGGAAGAGAGGACACTGCAGAAAGGAGGGTGTTAGTGCAGAGTGAGGGAACTGGGAGTCATAGGGACAGAGGTTGAGGTGGGTATGAGACAGTGGCTGGTGGAATTTGAGACCAGGAGGATTACAGGATTAAAGGGTGTGTTAAAAGAACAATTCCCATCTGTCTAATTTAGAGAAGTTGGTGTTAAGGGTTGTTACATAGTCCACTAAGGAATTTCTGTTAGCATAGTTTTCATTGAAGTTCATAAATGTGATGCAGTAAGCTCTCAGGGATGCCCTTTGTTAGACATGTATTTAGTGGTGATTTGTGAATAATTACTTTCTGGATATTTCAGTTATATGAAGTGAAGGTTACTGATTGTCTGATTAGTGCAGTGCGAAGGATGTGTGTGACTCAGAATAGTTCCAGAGGAAGCCAGCAGTTCAGTCTGTTTGAATTAGTAAAGAAGTCTACAGTCACAGCTGAGACAGATATGAAGCACACCACCATGATACATTTATAGGGGCTTACACCAACCCTTTTATATACCAATGGAACCAATATTTGGAAGTATCAAGAGTTATTGAGGACTGTGCATTATTTCTGTATTAAACTTTTTTTAGCCACGCACAAAACTCATTCACTCATTTTCAGTAACATACAAGTACTTGCTAAGCATTACTTACATTCAAGCCATGGTTTTGTGTTTCTTTGTGTAGCAAGCAACAAGAACAGTGTTGCCTGTTTCATTTCATGACATGGTTCTAGAATCCATTGTGTTTCATATTGTTCTTACTTACACCTGTCAAGTTAAAAACCAGAGAAATTAAAAGACACTGAAGTTAAAGTTTTTAATGTTGCTTATTTTCTTATGCCTGCACAAAATTTGATTGCTTGGAAAAAATTAATTAGCAGTTAATTTCATACTCCTTTTTAGCAGGCACAGACACTTGCATGGACATCATCTGTATAATTTGTTTGTTTATTTCCAATGTTCTAAATTTTCAGGTGTCCAAGAACATTGTGTTGCAGTGGGGAGAGATGCCTACATCTGTTGCATATATAGGAACTGGCCAAATAATGGGCTGGGGAAATAAAGCAATAGAAATCAGAAGTGTTGAAACTGGTCACCTGGATGGTGTCTTTATGCATAAAAAGGCTCAGAGGTTGAAGTTCCTCTGTGAAAGGAATGACAAGGTAAGAAGTTTACCTGCGATTTTAACCATTAGGTAAGGTAAACAAAGAACATTGACACACACACACACACACACACACACACACACACACACACACACACTGAATTAGAGCTATCTACTTTGCAGAATTTATCGAGGAAAGTAATAAATTTTTGAAAAGTCAATGTAATTGGAGAGATACAAGTGTACCTACCAAGCGGTGGCAGCAGAACACACATATAAATGTATATAAATTTGCAAACTTTTCAAGCCTGTTGCTCCTTCTGGCAGAAGGTTTGAAGGGAAAGGAAGAGGGGTGACGGAAAGGATGGGTGAGGTTTAAAAAATGGGGAGAGTTCCAAAAAGTTGCCCATAACCTGGGGTCAGGGGACCCTTACTGGATGGGATGAGACGGAAAGACTGGTTCTGCAGTCTTTCCTCTTCATCTCACCTGGTCAGTCTCCTCCGACCTGGGGTCCTGGGCAAATTTTCCAAACTCTCCCCATTTATTAAACCTCCTTCACCCCTATTCCTTACTCAGCAACCTTTCTGCAGGACAAGGAGCCACGGGCTCAGAATGTTTGTACATTTCTGCATTTTTATTTGTGTTTTCTGCTTCTGCATTTTGGTGAGTAGATTTTTTATTACCTGTCCAACTACATTGCAGAATGTTTGTCCTGATCTCAGTAGGGATGTGTCATGGACTCGCAAGAATCCACAAAACTGTTGGGACCATCCTGATCCATAATCACTCAACCACAATTCAAGGAGAATGGTCAGAGCTGGCTCTGTGGCATGTGCCGTATTTACTCGAATCTAAGCCGCACTTTTTTTCCAGTTTTTGTAATCCAAAAAACTGCCTGCAGCTTAGAATCGAGTGCAAAGGAAACGGAAGTTCTGAAAAATGTTGGTAGGTGCCGCCACAAGTAACTTCTGCCGTCGAATATATGTAACGCTACACAGGCATGCTTTGCAGGCACAAAGATAAATACTGATGCCAAAACCTCTGTGTCAGTAAATAAATTAAAATAAAAGGTAGAAGAATGTGAACATTATGCCATATATTCTTTCGTGTTTGCTGCTGTCTCATTTAAATCCTGCATGCCTAATAATCTACGAAACTAGAGTGAGACAATAGCAAACGCAGAAGAATATACATATCATGTCATGTTTATATTCATGTTATTCTTATGTTGAATAGTGATACAGTCGGAAACGAAGCATGGCAACTGACTAGATTTTTAAATCTAAGATGACACTCAATTTCTGTGCAGAATGTAATGTAATGTACTAAAGAGGCGTCTGCAAAGATTTTCAAACTGAGAAAATTTTTCACTAAACTCTCGTTCAGAACATCTTCTGTCATAAGCAGTCTATTATTTGGTCCTTGTTGATCATTATCAAAGAAAGCAGTGTAAGTAACAACAAATAGCAGTCTCTTGCCATTGTTTCGCTTATGAGACAATTCCTCCCTTTTTTTTATTGTTCAGCCGCAGTAGCGCGCACAAATGCAAGCCATGCCGCGAGCGGCGACAGGTCGTAAACACACATTATCAGAATACGACAAACAATGCATGACACAATACAATAATGCATTTTCAATTTAGAGTGACGTAAACACCTATAACATAGATAACGGCACTTATCAGATCAAAGCAAAATAAGCAATCGATTCAAACCAGACAAAGCACATATAAATACGTACGGAACGCCTGACACATAGCAATGGCTACTTGGTAAATCTTAACTGTCAAGCTTACGACTCGAACCAAACTACTGTAGCTGTATCTTAGTCCATTCGGCCTAAATTGTCTCTCATGTTACAATGGACCAACTTTGTTTCGATTTGGAGGTGCGGTTCAAAACTTTTCTCTCCCCTTGAATTTTGAGTCTCAAATTTCAGGTGCGGCTTAGATTCGGGAAAATTTTTTTTCCTTGATTTCCAGTCTCATTTTTCAGGTGCGGCTTAGATTCGAATAAATACGGTACATTTCATTAAGTGGAATCAGAGATTTGTTCAACAGGACTGAAAAAATGCCACAGGCAGTCAGTGTCAAATCCATAAAGTGTTCCTCAAATTATTCTGGGGCATTTTGAAAGTGACTGGATGAGGCATTGCCTGAGGTAAGATTGAAGGACACATGTGAAATGCATTAGGTGGAAAAATGTATATCCATATGATTGAGCAATCGGTTCCTTATCATTCACTGAGAGATGATTTCAGACATAACAAGCCCAATTTGATCATATGCAAACATCCCTTGTGCGAGAAAACTTCTACCTTCTGCCTAAAGGTGTTAAATTGGCAAAGGGACACATTGCCTCATGTCATTCTAGATGCTCATAACCTGCTGTTGGGAGTCCCACCTTGTCCTCTGACTCATCAGTCCAGGAAAGATCTTTCAATCCTCTGGGAATCCCATGATGGTGGTGTGCAGATTTATTATGAACCAGTTATGTGCTAAGTTAAAATAAAAGCTAGATGGATGATTTCTGGACTTGTTAGTATGTGGTGTTGTTGTTGTTGTTGTTGTTGTTGTGGTCTTCAGTCCTGAGACTGGTTTGATGCAGCTCTCCATGCTACTCTATCCTGTGCAAATTTCATCATCTCCCAGTACCTACTGCAGCCTACATCCTTCTGAATCTGCTTAGTGTATTCATCTCTTGGTCTCCCTCTATGATTTTTACCCTCCACACTGCACTCCAATACTAAATTGGTGATCCCTCCATGTCTCAGAACATGTCCTACCAACCGATCCCTTCTTCTAGTCAAGTTGTGCCACAAGCTTCTCTTATCCCCAATTCTATTCAATACCTCCTCATTAGTTATGTGGTCTGCCCATCTAATCTCCAGCGTTCTTCTTTAGCACCACATTTCGAAAGCTTCTATTCTCTTCTTGTCTGAACTATTTATTGTCCACGTTTCAATTCCATACATGGCTACACTCCATACAAATACTTACAGAAACAACTTCCTGACACTTAAATCTATACTCGATGTAAACAAATTTCTCTTCTTCAGAAACGCTTTCCTTGCCATTGCCAGTCTACATTTTATATCCTCTCTACGTCGACCATCAGCAGTTATTTTGCTCCCCAAATAGCAAAGCTCCTTTACTGCTTTAAGTGTCTCATTTCCTAATCTAATTCCCTCAGCATCACCCGACTTAATTCGACTACATTCCATTATCCTCGTTTTGCTTTTGTTGTTCATCGTATACCCTCCTTTCATGACACTGTCCATTTTGTTCAACTGCTCTTCCAAGTCCTTTACTGTCTCTGACAGAATTACAATGTCATCAGCGAACCTCAAACTTTTTATTTCTTCTCCATGGATTTTAATTCCTACTCCGAACTTTTCTTTTGTTTCCTTTATTGCTTGCTTAATATACAGATTGAATACCATCGGGGATAGGCTACAACCCTGTTTCACTCCCTTCCTAACCTCTGCTTCCCTTTCATACCCCTCGACTCTTATAACTGCCATCTGGTTTCTGTACAAATTGTAAATAGCCTTTCGCTCCCTGAATTTTACCCCTGCCACCTTCAGAATTTGAAAGAGAGTGTTCCAGTCAACATTGTCAAAAGCTTTCTCTAAGTCTACAAATGCTAGAAACGTAGGTTTGCCTTTCCTTAATCTTTCTTTTAAGATAAGTCGTAGGGGCAGTATTACCTCACGTGTTCCAACCTTCCCTGAGGTCGACTTCTATCAGTTTTTCCATTCGTCTGTAAAGAATTCGCGTTAGTATTTTGCAGCTGTGACTTATTAAACTGATAGTTCGGTAATTTTCACATCTGTCAACACCTGCTTTCTTTGGGATTGGAATAATTATATTCTTCTTGAAGTCTGAGGGTATTTCGCCTGTCTCATATATCTTGCTCACCAGATGGTAGAGTTTTGTCAGGACTGGCTCTCCCAAGGCTGTCAGCAGTTCTAATGGAATGTTGTCTACTCCGGGGACCTTGTTTCGACTTAGGTCTTTCAGTGCTCTGTCAAACTCTTCACGCAGTATCATATCTCCCATTTCATCTTCATCTACATCCTCTTCCATTTCCATAATATTGTCGTCAAGTATAGTCCCTCTATATGCTCCTTCCACCTTTCTGCTTTCCCTTCTTTGCATAGAACTGGGTTTCCATCAAAGCTCTTGATATTCATACAAGTGGTTCTCCTTTCTCCAAAGGTTTCTTTAATTTTCCTATTCGCAGTATCTATCTTACCCCTAGTGAGATAAGTCTCTACATCCTTACATTTGTCCTCTAGCCATCCTTGCTTAGCCATTTTGCAGTCCCTGTTGATCTCATTTTTGAGACGTTTGTATTCCTTTTTGCCTGCTTCATTTACTGCATTTTTATATTTCTCCTTCCATCAATTAAATTCAATATCTCTTCTGTTACCCAAGGGTTTCTACTAGCCCTCGTCTTTTTACCTATTTGATCCTCTGCTGCCTTCACTACTTCATCCCTCAAAGTTACCCATTCTTCTTCTACTGTATTTCTTTCCCCCATTCCTGTCAGTTGTTCCCTTACGCTCTCCCTGAAACTCTGTACAACCTCTGGTTCTTTCAGTTTATCCAGGTCCCATCTCCTTAAATTCCCACCTTTTTGTTCAGTTTTAATCTACAGTTCATAACCTATAGATTGTGGTCAGAGTCCACATCTGCCCCTGGAAATGTCTTACAATTTAAAACCTGGTTCCTAAATCTCTGTCTTACCATTATATAATCTATCTGATACCTTTTAGTATCTCCAATGTTCTTCCATGTATACAACCTTCTTTCATGATTCTTAAACCAAGTGTTAGCTATGATTAAGTTATGCTCTGCGCAAAATTCTACCAGACGGCTTCCTGTTTCATTTCTTAGCCCCAATCCATATTCACCTACTATGTTTCCTTCTCTTCCTTTTCCTACGCTTGAATTCCAGTCACCCATGACTATTAAATTTTCATTTCCCTTCACTATTTGAATAATTTCTTTTATCTCCTCATACATTTCATGAATTTCTTTAGTTTTAAAATTTCTAATTATATACGATAAAGTTGTAGAGAAATGATAAAATTTTAGTTTATTTATGGTGTACTGGGGATGTTTTCTGATTAGTGGAAAACAAATTGGGCCAATGGCTTTTGTACCCCACCTGTATGTGGATAGTAATAGATCTGAGTAAAGCCATGGTGGGTGCAATCTAGTACAGAGATGAATTTTTTGGGGGATGTAGCATAATTGTAGCTCTTTCAGATGAATTTTTCCTAGTAGTGGCACATTTTCTGAACTTGATCATACAGCAGCCATCATTGTAATGCTCATGGGAACATATTTTACTATCCTAAAATTCAGAATATTTTCTTTTGGAACTAGTAATGAACCAGAATCCACTTTCATTGAACATTACTGTTTTATTTCCACAAAATAAACATGAGTTTCAGAAAAAAGAGTGAGACTGCATATTACTAAGGTACTGGTTGTTGTCACATATAATGCGCAACTCTTTTGTCACCCTTGAATGATGCCATTAAACTGTGCCAAGCTTTGTTGAGGTCAATGGACCCAATACCAGTAGATAAGTGAAGTGTTGTAATGATCTTTGGTCTAGAAACTGGTTTGATGCAGCTCTCTATGCTAATATAGCTTCTCCATCGCTGCGCAACCTATGCCACCTACATCCATATGAATCTGCTTACAGTTGTCTTCCTCTGCAGTTTTACGTTTCACACTTCCCTCCATTATGAAATTGACAATTCTTTGCTGTCTCAGGATGTGTCCTCTTAATTGATACCTTCTTTTACTAAAGTTGTTACACAATTTTTTCCTGGATTCAATTCACCACCTCCTCACTAGTTATCTGATCTGATCTTCAGCAGTCCCCAGTAGTGCCACAATTCAGAAGCTTCTATTCTCTTTGTGTATGAACTGTTTTGTGGTCCACTTTCACTTCTGTATAATACTAAAATCTAGACTTCCAACTTCAGAAAAGACCTCATAACATTTAAATTAATATTTGATGTTAACAGATGTTTCTACACTTTTGTAGTTAATGTCAGATTGTATTTTGTATCCCGTCTATCAAATAATAAAACTTGTTCAGCCCGCATCTCGTGGTCGTGTGGTAGCGTTCTCGCTTCCCACGCCCGGGTTCCCGGGTTCGATTCCCGGCGGGGTCAGGGATTTTCTCTGCCTCGTGATGGCTGGGTGTTGTGTGCTGTCCTTAGGTTAGTTAAGTTTAAGTAGTTCTAAGTTCTAGGGGACTGATGACCATAGATGTTAAGTCCCATAGTGCTCAGAGCCATTTTGAAAACTTGTTCCTTCAGCCATGCGTGATTTAATTCGACTACAGTCCATTACCCGTATTTTACTTACGTTGATATTAATGTTACAACTTCTTATGAATCAATTCCATTCAACTTCTCTTCCAAGTCCTTTACCATTGCTGACAGAATTAGTGTGTCTTCTGCAAACTCCAGCTTTTGTTTCTTTTCTTTGAACTTTAATTCCCTCCACAACTTTCTTCTTGGTTTCCAATATCCTTCAGCTCTTTTAATGACAAGCTGGTTTATGTAAAGTTGTAGGTAACCATTCAATTGCAGTATTTTACCTATGCTTGAAGAGTGAATTGCACTCAACACTGCAAAACATTTCTGTAAATCTGCATTGCTGTAAACATAAGTTTGCCTTGCTTCCACCTATCTCCAAGCTAAGTCATAGGGTTGCTGTTGCCTCGTGTTATTACATTTCCAAACTTTCATCTCCAGGTCTGATTTCGCCAGTGTTGCCATTGTTCTGTAAATAGTTCGTCAGTATTTTGCAACCATGACTAATTAAACTGATAGTTCATTAATATTCACACCTGCTTTCTTTGGAATTGGAATTATTACATGCATTTGGAAATCTGATGGTATTTTGCGTGTCTTGTACATCTTCCATGCCAGGTGGAATAGTTTCGTCATGGCTGACTCTCACTAGGAACTCAATAATTCTAGGAGAATGTCTACTCCAGGGGTCTTGTTTACAAGGAGACAGAATCGCTGGCCAGTACATACCTTCATAAGGTGCAATTATAAGTAGTTAAACAAAGACTTAAGAAAGTTAACTTTTGGGAGTATTAGTGTCTTCGTCAGGGAAGAAGAGTGATAGTTCAAGGAAGTTTGGAAAGGTCATCAGTCCCCAGTGTAAGATTGACTGAAAAATCTTACACAGTGCCTAGAATAATAAATTTAAAAAAATAGCATGTGGTCTTGTATCAAGTTGGGTAAAGTGAGTAAGAGAAATATCACTATTAATATTCATTGCCATGGCAACCAACTTATTAATGTGCCAACATATTGTGATGAAGTTAACTGAAAATGTATCCAGATAATCTTGTAAGTAAAGCATCTAATGTGTGTAGCACATATTTCAAAATGTTTTGGATGGACATTGGTAGGTCATGATGGTAACAGAGTTTGGATAAAAAAAAAAAGCTTCGGCTTACCTCTTCTGTTGAGGCAATGTTCTGCCGGCCCAGATTCATCTGTAGGAGTACCTACAAAGACTAAATGGAACACTCCGGTTAACCCGGCTTTTGTCCTGTTGACGGAAATAATTTTTGATGAGAAAAATAGTAGTACAGTACTTTTCCTTTGTCTGTATGTCAGTTGAAACTACAAGTGTGGAGGCATCACTTCTAGATAACTTAATTAACCAATGACTTATTTCAGCAGGATTAACCCTGCAATAATCACACCATTTTTTGTGTGCTATTAGTAATCACTGTAGACTGTCAGTCCGTATCTAGATAAACATAGATTTATGATTAAAAATCAACAAAATATTGTGAATATATAATTTAGTATGTGTAAATTTTAATGGCAGCTTGGACTGGCGCTTGCGAAACAAACAGATAAGACAAGAAGTGCAGCAAATCTCTTCGTTGAGTGCAGCTGTCTGTGTTATTAACAGCATGAATTACTGAAGAGCTCATAGGTTACCTTCAACTGTCAGTAGGAAATAAAATATGACCATAGGTCATTGGAGAGTGTGTCTTGCACAATTGTAAACAGCATGCAGCTTGTCACATATGTCTATATTTCCTTTCATCTTGTAGTATACACTTACCATATCTGCTTTGCCCATCTCATCGTGAACAGTGTCATTATGGTAGAGACTGGATACAACTAAAAACGGTTTTTACCTTTCTTAGGAATATGTGACGCAAACATATTTGAACACTCTGGAGGCTCACTTGGCTTTGTGTATCCAAGTGTCAATTCCATCTCGCAAAAATATACAGGGTGTTACAAAAAGATACAGCCAAACTTTCAGAAAACATTCCTCATACACAAATAAAGAAAATATGTTATGTGAACATGTGTCCAGAAACGCTTAATTTCCATGTTAGAGCTCATTTTAGTTTTGTCAGTATGTACTGTACTTCCTCGATTCACCGCCATGATTTCATACGGGATACTCTACCTGTGCTGCTAGAACGTGTGCCTTTACAAGTACGACACAACATGTGGTTCATGCACAATGGAGCTCCTGCAGATTTCAGTCGAAGTGTTCGTATGCTTCTCAACAACAGATTCGGTGACCGATGAATTGGTAAAGGTGGACCAATTCCATGGCCTCCACGCTCTCCTGACCTCAACCCTCTTGGCTTTCATTTATGGGGGCATTTGAAAGCTCTTGTCTACGCAACCCCGGTACCTAATGCAGAGACTCTTCGTGCTCATATTGTGGACAGCTGTGATACAATACGCCATTCTCCAGGGCTGCATCAGCGCATCAGGGATTCCATGCGACGGAGGGTGGATGCATGTATCCTCACTAACGGAGGACATTTTGAACATTCCTGTATCAAAGTGTTTGAAGTCGCACTGGTACGTTCTGTTGCTGTGTGTTTCCATTCCATGATTAATGTGATTAGAAGAGAAGTAATAAAATGAGCTCTAACATGGAAAGTAAGCGTTTCCGGACACATGTCCACATAACATATTTTCTTTCTTAGTGTGTGAGGAATGTTTCCTGAAAGTTTGACTGTACCTTTTTGTAACACCCTATATAAACAGAACAATTAACTAACCTGTACCTAACAATACAATGTAACTAATAGAAAGTAACACTGCAATAATACAAATCCTTGACAATAAACTTTGTTACTGTAATGGCTTCTGTCTTACTGTACCTTTAAAAGAGAATAGTAAAAATCATATCAAATACCATTGTTCGCACGAGAATGTCAGTCCACAATTGTTGACCATTCCACCATCACAGCTCTAATCCAAATGAAACAAAGGAGTAACGTAGTCCTGTTGATTGCTGGAAGGTACTCGAGTCATGTGATTCCTTGACATAAAAAGGTTAAAGAGAAAGGAAAAAATAAGTTTGTGCGGACTGTCAGTCTGCATGCAACTATTGCAGGGTTAAAAAGTTTCTACCCCCAAGTAAGAATAAAAATATTTTTTTAATTGCAAACTCAGGAACTGTAAAGAAATTTTACATTTACACTCAATCATTCATTACAAAACCGTTTAGTTTCTAATAATTCTCTCACAAATGTTATTTTATACAAAGTTTTACAGTCCAGTCAGTCCGTAAGTACAATATTGATCTCTTAGCAGGTACATCTTGCTCTAGTGACAGCTCACAAACAAGAGAGAGTGAGAGATACAGTATGTCTGGTATTTAAAAAAATCACATAGAGGCTGTCTTTACAAAGATTAAATTGTCAACATCGGATAGTGATGAAATCTTCCAAGATGCTATGTCTTCTTAACCCTTTAAGTCACACAAATACTTTTGGACTTGATATGCACTGAAATTTGATATTATTCTTCTTTATTGCATTACTGGAGAATATTACAAATTTTTTGCAAAATTTTCAATTTTTATAAAAAATTTACATAGGTGGTTTCACTATGAAACCACTGTGACCCAAGGGGTTGTTCAACGTCTTTCAGAAATTCACTAATTTTTAGTTTTCAATATTTTATTACACTAATGTTACATTTTCTTTCATACATATTTTTTTATAAACTGAGGTCCCAAAAAAATTTTTTTTCTTTAATGCAAAATTTCGAAGAACATTACATACAACACTTGTTATCTACTTTTCATGATACTCCAAAAAACAGTTTTTTTTTTTTTTTTTTTTTTATCTGTTAGGCACAATCCGACATCACATACTGTGCATGACCATCTGGTCCTATGAGGCTCCTTTTTTGAACTACAATTTGCACTGCATTTCGATTTGCTGTGAACAGGAATATGCAGTTCATCAGATTGTCTTTTATCCACAGAGACTTTCATTCCAAATGTCTTATTAGATGATGATGGACGGGAAATTGCTCTCCTTTTCCTGCCAGGAGAAATACTGCCTTGCACAAACAGACCCTCAACAACTAATATCTTAAAATCTTTTAATTTCAGTGGTGTTACTTCAATTTTTATTTTATGTATGACATAGGCATTCACGACAGTGACATCCAAGACATGGAAAAATATTCTGCGCCACCACTTCTTGCTTTTCCTGTCTAATTCCTAAGTTGATTTGAGCATGTTTGCTTTGTCATCATAACCCATTAAAGTATTGTAGTCACATATGACTTTCAGATGTTTTATTGCTTTCTTCGGTTCACTGTGGCTTCTTGGTTTGGATTATGGAAGTTTGAGAGAAAAAGAACAGGTTTTTTGTCCATCCATTTAGTGCAGGTTACTCCCTCCCAGTTCCTCCACTCTGATTCCCCACAAGTATAACATTTATCAGATTTAAAATCTTTTGGCAAGTATTTCCTGACGCTTTTAATTGTGCCACAGGCATATATTTTATCTAATAGAAGGTTGTTGAACAATGGTACTAGTGTAAAATAGTTATCTACGTAGATTTCATAACCCTGACCTTCCAGTGATCTTGTCAAATCAGTAACAACTCTTCCACCTAGGTCCTTTTCTACCTGAGTTCCATTTCTCCCTGTGTAGATTTGAAACTCACAAATATACCCCATTTCATCTGCCCTTACCCACGCTTTGTAACCCCTTTTTATGGGTTTCTGTGGCCTATATACTTTCATAAATGATCGCCCTTTGAACTTAATCATTGACTCGTCAATGCTTTGTTTCTTAGATGGCTTGTAACAATTTTTGTAGGTTGTGGAGAGAGAATTTAGCAATGGTCGTCGTTTATATAGTTTGTCATCTGCCAATCCCCTCTGTGGTTGTTTTTCATTCCCATTTACATGTAAATTAGAAAGGAGCCACAAAAATCTATTCAGTGGCATTCATTGGGCATTGTATTCATCCCGCAATGCTAGGAAAGATGACCAGTAATCCCTAAAACTAGGTTGTGCTTTTACACCCATAAGTAAATTAATACCTAAAACCACATTCATCTCATCTATGTTTGTAGGGTAGGGATTAATGCCACCAGCCTTTGGCATAGCATATAAATTTGTCTGATACAGTATTTCCTCTGATGTCTGATTCGTGAAAAGTTCAAGGAAAAAGTCAACTGAGGAAGAAAGACTATCGAAATTGGACGAAGGCCCAGTTTCCTCCACAAAATTTACATGATCATAATCACCGAACTCACGTGCCCACTTTGGTTCTGTGAAGTCTTGGGCGGAAGGAAGTAGTTCACTAACATCAGCTGGAGCTTCAGAAACTTCTTTCTCAGCTGCTAAAGAAGGTAGGAGCGTGGGGGCTTCCTGTCCAAGGACCTGAGTAATACCTTCCAGATTACCATCTTCATCCTCTTCAGATTCTGACAAATCGCTTGGAATATCCTCAAAAAGTAGGTTGTAGACAGTAGCCTCATCTAATTCTGCCAAGGAGTATGTTTTATCCATCTAAATAGCAGTAAAAGTTAAATAACTTATTGTATATAAGAATAGAAGCTTTGTATGGTAAAGGTATCATATTAGCATAGCGAAACCACCAACATTTGTTCTTCTCATTGTTTCAAGTAAACTTTAGACATATTTTCAATCTAGAATATATGTCGTAGCGTGTAGAAAAATTTTACTTACATTGAATAAAGCACAGCATCTGAATAACACAAAACAAATGTGTCTGAATCACAATATGTCGGATTTGCACGTAAAACACGCTGAATGCCAGTTCCTGCTCACAGCGCTGCTCTCTCAATATTTATTGAGTTAGTTCATCAAATATCCGCTAGAGTGTGCTACAAAGAAGGGTGAGACGGTGGTTTCACAGTGAGTCACCTATGCCACAAAGGGATACAATGCAGTAAAAAGTGGTTTCACAGTGAAACACAAAGGGTTAAACTTAATAGTTGTTGCCTGTGTATGTTACACACCTGACTACTGGTGTCAGAACAATGTACTGGTTGCTTCTTCACAGTACTACAATGATGCACTGTCATCTGTTTGCATGTGTTCTCATTACATAAAAAAGATTAAAAAAATGTGTGTCCATATATGCTCCTACAGTGTACCTCCCTTGTTTAAGAATTCTTATTCTAATACTGAAAGTAAATCTTTGATGTGCATGTTTTTGACAATGAAACAACACACAAATAGTATCATCACGAAACAGTAGACAAACAGACGTAGAAAAAAGATGAAAGAAAGAGTTCAATACCAACTAAGTATATTGTAACTTTACACCATAATGATGGATAAGCACCTGGTGTATAGTATCATCATGAAACAGTAGACAAACAGACGTAGAAAAAAGATGAAAGATAGAGTTCAATACCAACTAAGTATATTGTAACTTTACACCATAATGATGGATAAGCATCTGGTGTATGGACGAAGTGAGACCTGCTTTACAGTACTGAAGCCTACTATGTGCAGTCTTAACATATGCCCCCCCCCCCCCCTCCCTACACACACACACACACACACACACACACACACACACACACACACACACACACGTATGCACAATTCTAGAGCCACTTTCAATTTGTTTCAGAAAGAATAGAGAATGTAATTAATCTTGTTTTACATATTTTTCCTCTTTACCAGTAATAAAATGTTAATAGAAGTTGTATGGCCTCTTTTGCTGTAATTAGATCAATGTGTGGCAGATAACAGCCAACAGATCATATTTTCAGGTGTGTCCTATTTTTGTCTAACAGCATAGTCAGAAAACTTTGCAAACATGCTTTAACATTCAGCTCAGAAATGTGACATTCTTGATTCACAGAGAGATTAGTTATATGGAATTAATCTTTATTGCAGGTGTTCTTCTCGTCAGCAAAAGGAGGGTCATCTTGCCAGATCTATTTCATGACACTGAACAAGCCTGGTATGGCTAATTGGTGATAGTTTATATTAGTGGCAACTGTTATAAAATACTCAAAACACCAAATCTTATCCTGCATAAGGGATGCATGATCAAAATTGGATGCTGCTTCCTGAGGTAAAGAAACAGTGCTCAGGAAAATGACCATTCATGCATTACTTGCCTAATGACATGATTATTTATTTTCAAAATATCCAAAAGACTGTTGAACGGCTGTAGAATAGTGTAGGTACAAAGTAGAATTATAAAAAAAGAAAAAGGTGTTGGTCAGTGAATGATGAAATAAGTTTCACTGATACTCACTTAGTGCTTATTCCATTTCTTAATGAACAAACGTGCATAATAAGTACTTAAAGGACCATTATTTCCTTCCTATTTTGTTCTGTGAATGTACATTCTAAAAAAAAGAAAAAAAAGTTGTGCACCTTTCTCCAGTGGCAGGAGATGTACTTGCCTCTTGATGCAGATTTTGAAAAACTTTACCATGAAAAAATGAAGTTGACTAGAGTACAAATTGTTGAATAGCAAATATGACTTATTTGTGCCTTTTCCTGACCTTGCTTGAAAAAGCTCTCTTTTCGAAATTTTAATATTATCTTTCTACACCTAATTCCATTGCTGCATAAATTCTTCAGCAATAATAGTTGAGTTGTAAATTAAGCAGCTGTTCATTGTGTTGTTGAGTAACAAGTGAATTAGTGTAGTTAACTTAGTACATCCAAGTTTGTCAGGCATCCCTTGAAGGTTGTATTCTGTGCCAGCACTTGTTGTCAGGTGAAGGCTGATCATTCAGCTTTGAGAAACTTGTTATGTAGTCAGTGGGTTGTTCATGTTTTGATAGTATGAGAAACCCCACAATATTTTTAAATTAGAATCTATGTCTGTGATTTTTTTCCTCCATTCATTTTGATCATGTTAGTACTGGAGGGAATATTAAAGGTATATATTGCCTACCATTAAACATTTTTACGCTCAAACTGCAGTCATTTATATAAAATAATAATTAAAAAAAAAAAAGGCTCATATTCACCACAGTTTGTAATAAATGCGTACTAAATTATAGCAATCACAGTGGGGGTTTTTTATATGCAAATTTATTGATGATGATAGTACATTTAGATAACAGCATTTATGTTTTATAGTTTGAAGCAGTTTGTCACCATTGTTTACATTTTATGAATGAGATATTGTAACATTGATGATCGGTTTTGAGGACCACAAGATTGTAATTTTAGTTGTTTTTATGTTAATATCAAATCAGTATAGTAATACTGTAAGTTTGGTGCTTCCAGTGATTGTGGCTCTCATTGTGGTTGCTATTGCCTTATTAATATAATAACTTTAAAGATCTGTAAAGGACTTTTTTTTAAAAAACTATAATCTTACTGTTGTAAACAAAACAGAAATTTGTGACATAAAGATTTTTTTACTGGTGCAAATTAAAAGACTGTTCTGGTATAAGCTAAAATACAATATGGGCATGTATTGTAACATTGCCCCTGCTCCACATTGCTCTGGGGATTAATGCTTCACATTATTAATGAAACCAAAAGCTTCTGGAAATCTAATTAAACTTTAGTCTGTTTATGTTCTTCTGTGCAGCCCTTTGAATTTGCAGTTTCAGGTTTTGTACTGTTTATAAAAGTAATTTGGATTAATGCAGCTTTTGAAGCACTGTGTATTGAAGATAAATTTTGTTTTTATTACCCAAACTGAACTGTTGTTAATATTTCATCTTTGATATTTCCTTTTTTATGGAATTGAACATTCAGTATTCATATTAAGTACCACTTTCCATATAGTGAATTTATTTTGTACTGTAACGACGTCATATCTGAAGAACAAGAACAGTTTGGGAGAAAATAAATTTAGTTTGGTACTAACAGGCACCTGTTTTGAGCTGTTTACATATGTAGGTTTAGCTTTTGATGATGACTGACTGTGATAATATATATATTTTGATAACATGCTTTATAACATCTGTACTGCATTTTTTTATTTGATTAGTACTTCATTTTGAAACCAGCAATCATAACGTGTTACAGTTGTATCCATTCAGCAGTTACAAAACACGAAAACTGTTTTCAGATTTTGCTTTGTCTATTTGATTCCGTGGTTGCCGTTGATATGAAATAAACACCTTTCTTGTACTCGTGCAGTAATTTAATTTATTTGTTTCTATAAGCAAATACATTTAAAAAGTAAACTCTTTCTTTGTGTTGATTTTTGCCCTGCTTTTGTAACGACAACGTAAATTTTTTCCAGCATTGCTAGGGCATGGGAGACATACTTTGCCACCCAAACAATTCTATTTTTGTGAATACTTTTCTGTTTGTTGCACTTCTTTGTAGTTTACTGTGACACCCACAGGCTTCACAGACCTTAAAAGACTTGTTAATTACATATTATATTGTAAAAAAAATCGCATTTACTACTTAACTTTTTAAAGATTGATTCACATTGACACACAATATTATCTGTAGTAGAAACATATACGTTCCTTACAGCCAGATTCACTTCATTGCTGCCTCCATTCAAAGTAGTCATGAGTACAGGAGAGGGGATGTGTCATGTAAATTTATTTTATTTTGTCAACTTTGATATTAGAATTATTTCAGGACATGGAAGTACATTAGGTTGTTTTATTGCTCTGTTTCATGTCATGTGTGACTGGACAGAAATGGATATAAAATAGCGGCTTGCATGTGTGAACAGCCCATATGGTTTTAAAATCAAAACTGCTGCTATGTGCACAAAACAATTCTCCACTTCGTCACATATGGAGCTCATTGTTTTCCTTTGATGAAAATCCAGTCTCTTTAGTTTCCTTGTAAACAAAGTCATGACGATAAAATAAAATTCAACAGAAGAAAACTGTGCAGATATTTCTGAGAATTCTGCCTGCTATAGTGTATGTAGCAGCAGTTTTGCTATGGTGCTGCTGTGCTAGTCCACCCATTGTTATTTATTGCTTAAGTAATAGATTTAAATTTTCTGTTGCAGTATGATGTTTTGATTTCTGCTCTTTTTGTAAACACTTGTTGCAGTTATAAGTATTTCTTATTTTTCGTCGGTAGATGCTTTTTGTCTTTGTCTTGTGGATTATTTCCAAAGATGTTTTTAATTATTGTAACAGATATTTTAAATATTCCATTTTACTATAGAGCATATATATGTATATGTATATATTACATAAATAAATATATTCTCCTAGGGAAATAGGAAGAATTAGCAATGAAACTTTGTATTAATAGATTTTTTAAAAGTTAAATATTTAAGTGAATGATAAGCAGAATATATGTGTGTGTGTGTGTGTGTGTGTGTGTGTGTGTGTGTGTGTGTGTGTGTGTGTGTGAGAGAGAGAGAGAGAGAGAGAGAGGGAGAGAGAGAGGGAGAGAGAGCGCTCACATGTGCGTGCCAACTTGTTCTGTTTCAGAGGACAAGTGTCTGTTGAGAACAAAAGTTCGTTTGTGACTTTTCATAATTCAGATGCACCAGCTGTGAACAAAAGTGCAACGGTATTATAGATCTTGGAGGTGTGTAGTAAGACTTCTATCCCAACAATTGATACATTTATTTTTAGTTAAAAAAGTTAAATACTACACAAAATTCATTTAGCATTTCTGTAATGGGCTGTAAGTGTAGAGCATCAATTGAAGACACACATCAGTAGCTTTTAATTTTCTATTTCTGTTAATAACAACACTGTCTTGTCTTCACCAGTATTTGTGTATTCTGTAATTTATTACTTTCTTATATTGCTAAAAATACATGGTTTGAAACAGAGCAACTGTGAAGCAGCATGAAAACTAAAAGAGTCGTGTAAAGTTTTCTCTTTGAATCATAAGGATCATAGAAAGGAACACAGAAGTTTAAATCTTGTGTTTAGTAACATGTTATGAAGGTAAAAAATCTCATAACATCTTATGTCCTCCTCAAAAAATTCAAGTGAAGATTCAAGAACTTCTGTGTTCAGATTGGTCTAAAAATGTAAGACACTGCCAGAATACAATTATTTTTTAATCATATTGTAATTGTTATTAATTGAGTCTGCAACATATGATGGTTGGAAAAAGAGTGCAAGGGTATCTGACACTTTTCTTGTTAACATGATGATATATCTTTATTCTTCCACAGTGTGTCTTTCCTTTCTTTCTCATTCACATATAAGCTACACATCTGCCTACACTGAAAAGCCCTTTCTTCACAGTATTCAAGGAAAATTTATTAATTAAACTCTTTTTTTCTAAGTGTTAGTTTTGTATACATGCCTGGACAAATGTGAACAACAGTGACTTCTCTGCAAGCCACTTCCTTTTGTTGAATTCTTACATTCTCTAATCTCTGTATTGTAGACTTATTTACAAAAGACTACAAATGTGTCATAACTGACAAACAAAATGAAGACAGGCAAGTTTCACCCGCTGGTGAAGAGTTGCCTGCAATTTTTTGTAGTTGTTTTCATCCAGGAATTCTCATTATAGTGATAACAAATAATATGATGACATGTTTCTGAATGTATTTGGTTCTGGGTACATTCCTGATTAATCTTTTCTATATGGTGAATGACTCAGAGCTACTTTGTTTACATTTCCTGTAACTTAAAATTATCAATATTAAAGTTCTGTCTACCGTAATAGAACTATTTGTTATGCTGCCATTATCTGAATATTCCATTAAAGAACGAAATCTTAGAAATTAAAATAAAAAGCCTATCTTTATAAATGTCATAAGTTACTTTAAGCAGGTCTAATAGTGGATTATTATTTTCAGTTTTTCATTGGGTTTGTAGGAGTAGTCACTGTTCCTCATTTGTAAAACCAGCAAGTCAACATAAAAATCAGAATTTTCACAGATCTGAAATTAATGGAATTTCATTTCTCAAGTGAAACTTTCAGAAATACAGAACAAAACTGCAAAAATTTGTATCATTCAGGCAGTTCACCCGAACCAACCAAATATCAATGCTATGTTCAGGAGATCAGCGATGATCCTGATCTATTGCATTATGCTAATTGTTATACAGAAGTTGTATTGTTTTATTTGTAACTGTATTGTTTAAAGAAAATGTTGGGATGATTTGAAGTTAAGTGTTCAGTTTTGCAGAAAATAATTCCTTTTGTATTTTGCTAAATGAAGGGCAGTGCAAATTTTCATGCATGTATGAATGGAATCTGTAGTCATTGCTTTTTATACCTCTGAAGGACAAAAGAATAAATGATTTTACTGTTTACTAATGGTGTTTCCTTAATTTCATTGTGATAATTTGTACTGACATTGAAAATTCAATTTCACAACTTTCACCAAGAAAAGATTTCACTCTACAGCTTTGTATTCAGTTTGGGAAGATTTGCGTGTATTCACACTTACTTTTGGGACCATACTTTTGTTTGTTATTAATTTTCACTGGATACTTTTCAGTTTTAAGAGATTAACAGATTTAACATCATAATTTGAAGTAACTACTAAAGAGGATGATGTATGTTTCCCAGAAGAGAGCATTTTCCTTCAATGTTACTATTGGTTCTTTAAGTTAGCTACAGTTTTTAGTCTTCCATTGAGGATGAGACTAAATGACATTAAAATAATGGTATGTTTTTTTGTCTGTGGCCTTACAAGGACATATGGCATGCATGAAGAGATGTAAGTTAAGATTTGATCCAGCCATGTAAAGTCTGCTTCAATAAGCACCTGGAGAAAGTTTCATTAAAAGATTAAAAAAAATCTCCAGTTATTTGTGATCCTGTTTATGTTTGTGGTCAAAATTGTAATGACGTCCACATAGTTTGTGCAAGAGACTTTTTATATAGCTGTTGTTTATAAAACAGTCAATTGGAGTTGGTTTTCTCTCTCTCTCTCTCTCTCTCTCTCTCTCTCTCTCTCTCTCTCTTTATAGAGCACCTTAAATTGGTAACAGCACATTATTTGTTTGTACTGTTGATTTTCTTCTATTTGCTATATATAATCCAGGAGGATGGCAGGAAAAGGGGATTTACTGGAGGAAGGTTCTCACCTGTACTATTCCCGAGGTTCTAGTCTTCGTTGGATCCAAGTGGCATGATGGTATAGATAGCTTTTTAACATGCCCATGCTGATTTCTGGTTTGAAACATAAAAAAAAAAAAACAATAAATAAGAGATAAGATGAGCAATTGGGAATTATCTGTTTAACACATCCTGGTTAGCCCCCACTACACTTCCTGCTGCTTCCTTAACCCCCCTCCCCTCTCTCTCTCTCTCTCTCTCTCTCTCTCTCACACACACACACACACACACACACACACACACACACACACACTAACCACCACCAGTCATTCATGCTGGCCAGTAGTTCCTTGTCCCCAGTTTGTTCTTTTTTTGTTTCCATCCTACAAGTTCCATTGATGTCTTATTTCTTAGAAATAAATTTAAGGTGCTTATGTGTGTTATGTTTCACCGTGATATATTTTTATCCCGGAAATACACTCCTGGAAATTGAAATAAGAACACCGTGAATTCATTGTCCCAGGAAGGGGAAACTTTATTGACACATTCCTGGGGTCAGATACATCACATGATCACACTGACAGAACCACAGGCACATAGACACAGGCAACAGAGCATGCACAATGTCGGCACTAGTACAGTGTATATCCACCTTTCGCAGCAATGCAGGCTGCTATTCTCCCATGGAGACGATCGTAGAGATGCTGGATGTAGTCCTGTGGAACGGCTTGCCATGCCATTTCCACCTGGCGCCTCAGTTGGACCAGCGTTCGTGCTGGACGTGCAGACCGCGTGAGACGACGCTTCATCCAGTCCCAAACATGCTCAATGGGGGACAGATCCGGAGATCTTGCTGGCCAGGGTAGTTGACTTACACCTTCTAGAGCACGTTGGGTGGCACGGGATACATGCGGACGTGCATTGTCCTGTTGGAACAGCAAGTTCCCTTGCCGGTCTAGGAATGGTAGAACGATGGGTTCGATGACGGTTTGGATGTACCGTGCACTATTCAGTGTCCCCTCGACGATCACCAGTGGTGTACGGCCAGTGTAGGAGATCGCTCCCCACACCATGATGCCAGGTGTTGGCCCTGTGTGCCTCGGTCATATGCAGTCCTGATTGTGGCGCTCACGTGCACGGCGCCAAACACGCATACGACCATCATTGGCACCAAGGCAGAAGCGACTCTCATCGCTGAAGACGACACGTCTCCATTCGTCCCTCCATTCACGCCTGTCGCGACACCACTGGAGGCGGGCTGCACGATGTTGGGGCGTGAGCGGAAGACGGCCTAACGGTGTGCGGGACCGTAGCCCAGCTTCATGGAGACGGTTGCGAATGGTCCTCGCCGATACCCCAGGAGCAACAGTGTCCCTAATTTGCTGGGAAGTGGCGGTGCGGTCCCCTACGGCACTGCGTAGGATCCTACGGTCTTGGCGTGCATCCGTGCTTCGCTGCGGTCCGGTCCCAGGTCGACGGGCACGTGCACCTTCCGCCGACCACTGGCGACAACATCGATGTACTGTGGAGACCTCACGCCCCACGTGTTGAGCAATTCGGCGGTACGTCCACCCGGCCTCCCGCATGCCCACTATACGCCCTCTCTCAAAGTCCGTCAACTGCACATACGGTTCACGTCCACGCTATCGCGGCATGCTACCAGTGTTAAAGACTGCGATGGAGCTCCGTATGCCACGGCAAACTGGCTGACACTGACGGCGGCGGTGCACAAATGCTGCGCAGCTAGCGCCATTCGACGGCCAACACCGCGGTTCCTGGTGTGTCCGCTGTGCCGTGCGTGTGATCATTGCTTGTACAGCCCTCTCGCAGTGTCCGGAGCAAGTATGGTGGGTCTGACACACCGGTGTCAATGTGTTCTTTTTTCCATTTCCAGGAGTGTATGAAGTAAGTAATTAGTGTGGAATTTGTTATACAGAAACTGCAGAAGCTTACTAACAAAAATTGAGGATTCGATTTCGACTGTGCTAGAACACTAATTGTTATCCAGCACTGACAGCTTTGATTACTTTTCTTTTGAATTCCATATGTAGAGAGGAGAATATGGTGGACTGTAACAGGTGATACTTCTTTCCATTTTTCACTTATGAATGGTTCCATCAGTTTTCATCCAAAGCACATCTCAATGCTGCACCAAGTGCATGTGTGTAATTTTCATTACATTACATTAATACTTGTTCCATAGGTCATGAATACGACATTTCTCTCTCTCTCTCTCTCTCTCCCCCTCTCTCTCCCCCTCCCTCTCCCTCCCTCCCTCCCTCCCTCCCTCCTCCCTCCCTCCCTCCTTTTTTTTCTGCTTCATACCTAACTATTCATCTGTTGACTAGGAGTAGTTGTCATTCAGAAACTGTTATAATTTGTTTCCAAATGCTGATTGGCTGTCCTGTCGGATTTCTAATGCTGTTTGGTAGATGACTAAAGATTTTTGTGGCAGTGTAATTCACCCCATACTGTGTCAAAGTCAGATCTAACCGAGAACAATGAAGATAATCTTTTTATCTAATGTTGTAACTACGTACTTGGCTATTATTTTTGAATTGGGATGGGTTATTAACAACAAATTTCATAAGTGAATATATGTGTTGCGAAGGTACTGCGAATATACTGAGTTCCTTAAATAAATAGCTGCAAGGTGATCAGGGGTAGTTTCCAGCTATTATTACGATTACACACTTTTGTGCAATGAATGCTTTTTCTCTTAATGATAAATTACTCCAAAATATGATGGCATATAAAGGCAGTGAACGAAAATAGGCATCATGGGTTAATCTTTACTGATATGTTTATCACCAAAATTTGCAATAACCCTAATAGCACAAGTAGCTGAACCTCAATGTTTGAGCAGATCATCAGTGTGTTTCTTCCAGTCCAATTTCTCATCAATGCACACACACATAAATTTTGAATATTCTGACTTAGCAACAGACTTCTGCTCAAACTCTATATTCATCAATAATGTTATGCCATTTACTGGACTGAAATGTATATACTGTGTTTTCTCAAAATTTAATAAGAGTCCATTTGCAGACAACTCAAATACTATTCAGTCACAGCAATACATCTACACTTACACCTTTCTGTAGACAATTTAATTTCTTCGTAGCAGGCAGACACCTAATTTTGGAGGTTATAAACAAAAGTAATAGGCTATCAGACACAGCATACATCACCACTACTCTGCTCATTCCCAACTGCCATAATGG
Source organism: Schistocerca piceifrons (assembly GCF_021461385.2). Lineage (NCBI taxonomy): Eukaryota > Metazoa > Arthropoda > Insecta > Orthoptera > Acrididae > Schistocerca > Schistocerca piceifrons. The sequence goes on along the minus strand of NC_060139.1, from coordinate 970,498,391 downwards.
ATTTTTCGTAAATTATTATGATCCCACAGACAGAAACATAATAAAGCTTTGTTGTTTCTCTGCAGTCAAAATAAGTCTGGAAATTCCCTGTGGACCTGACATTTGTGTCTTTTGCAACTGGAATACTACTGAAAATAATTTCCTTACCCCAGGTTCCTCTTGGTGCAAGGGCAACTAGTCTACCCTTGGCGAGGTAAAACACCTGCTAATTGATTCTGTGAGTTGAAAACAGCCCCTGAATTAGTTTTTTAATCTATTCATTTTCCCCAATCAGCACTGTAGCTGCACTCTTTTAGGAAAAAACCTGGCCGGCTGCTCGGAGTAAGCCCATGCTGATTGCAGCATGGGACAAATAAGCGGGACACGCTGGCTGTCTGCACAATCGTACAACACTGTAGGCTGCAGTAGTTCATGAAGGAAGTTTTGTCTCCTTGTTACACTACGTCTACACCCATTGTCTAGTGACAAACAGTGGGTCATCCGACTGCAACGTCCCCTGGTTGAAACTGTTCGTTACCTAAATTTTTTTAGTGTCTTTTGTCTGAATGCTGAAACCTGAGTGTAATGGTAACACAATGACAATGTATTTCACTTCCTGACCACTGGTAATAAAGTACTATCCAATAATATTTTTACGAAAGACTCCTTGGCAGAGTGTTTGCCTCTGAACACTGCATATGTTGGAGCTCTCCAGGGCGCACTTTAGTGGCATCCAGCGGAGCCCCACTCCCTCACACTTTGTTGAAAGTGTCAGCTACTGCTCATCGCTTTGGAGAGCATAAAAATATTTTTTGTTGATGAGTGATGCACCACAAATAAGTGCCTATGGTTTGCATTTCACGCTCAACAGCAATGGCGGCAGACTACCTGTTTTTGTATGGTGAGTATTGTATTACACTAATGTGTAAGACTTGAGGGTTGCTCAAAATTAATCTTGTGGTTTGTGAGCCAATGTGACTACATAACATGATCTGTTTAATGTTACTTCTAAGGTCTTATATCTCATTGTTTCCCCTTTTAGAAGCATTTCTTCATGTAAATTTTTTGTCGGAAATTTATATGTTTTTCTCAAGCCACAGTCAGTAACTTCAGTGTAATGAGTCCACTGTCATTGTTTGGTTATTCAAAGTAAGTGTATGCAATAAACTGTGTGAATACCTCGTAGTGCACGCTCTACAGTAACGCAGGCACGCTCCACCTTTTGAGGTCCATGTAGGGATTCATGGAGGACATAATGCTGATAAAAATTGATATCTAAAATATTCAGTTAGATTTAAAAAAAAAAAAAAATGCCCAGTTTTGAAGCTGCTGAGAGCAGAAGCTAGCTGCTAACAATAGTGTCAGCAAATTTCCACAGGGGTGCCTAGTTACTTTTCACATCTTTAGCACAGAGGAACCATATTCACTTTGTAACTATTCCTCTGACATATGGGTCTTACATGATGGACAAAACTCAAGTTCCTATGATTGATCATAGAGTCAAAATTCTTAAGAGATGTTTGTATAGGGAAGAAGATTGGTATTCACAAAGATGACATCTATGGCCATGACTGAGTTGAGCTTGTGAGGAGACTTTATGTGTAAAGATTTTCTTTAAGTTTTGCTAAAGAATTTCTTCTAGCAATTTTCAGCCGCATTATATTAAACGGGAAATAATTAACTAGATTACACTGGTCTGCAGCACTATTAGAACTCGCAACTCAGCCCACCCCTGCTTCACCAGCCAGGTGTGATGATGAAATGGAGCTTGTGAGACACTGCTGGGAGCAGGTTTCCATCATCGCAGTATTGGTCGCTGTGGCTCATAATGCAATGTTAAAGCTAAGAACAGTTTTTACCTTTGCTAAGTAGGGCATTTCTCAGTCCAAAAATTAAATTTTCTGTGTCAGTGTCTCATTTTACATGAGGATTATGTATCGAAAGTCATAAAAACGGAAAGGCAATTTGAAGCGAATTTAGTGGAATGATTGAGGACTACATGTGGAGGTAAGTGCACTATCGCAAGGTTACCAAATATTTGCAGCGATGTTGCCAATTCTTAGCTGTGCTAGGGGCAGCTATGTAATGAAATGTTTGCCGTGCTCATCATATGCAGACACTCTGAGCAAGGTGCGAGTGTATTTGGTTATTATGCAATGTTATTTCCTGATACTTCCTAACACATGAATTCTGTATGGCAAAATACCCGACATTTTATTCTCCCAGACTCAATGGTCATTTGCATTGGCAAGGTACACTGACAAAAAAAGGAATCATAACACCAAAAAATAATTAATGTAGAGCAATGAAATTTATGGATAGTAACCACGAGAAAAGCCACTGCGAATGTGAAATGCCTGTACTTTAATAACTGGTGTAACAGGCAGGATGTTGAATGCGAGCATGCAAACGTGCATTTATTGTGTTGTGCAGGTGTGTGATATCAGTTCGCGGTACGGAGTTCTATGCCTGTTGTGCTTGGTCGTTCAATCCAGGAACAGTTAATGCTATTTGTGGATGGTGCTGGAGTTGTCATCCAGTGATGTCCCATATATGCTTGACTGGAGACAGATCTGGTGATCTAGAAGACCAAAGCAACATGACACGGTAGAGCATGCTGGGTTGTCACAGTGGTATGTGAGTGAGTGTTATCCTGTTGGAAAACACCCCCTGGAATGCTGTTCACGAATGGCAGCACAGGATGTCAAATCACCAGACTGACGTACAAATTTGCAATCGTGGAATAACCGTGAGAGTTCTCCTGCTGTCATACCGAGTCACAACCCAGACCATAACTCCACGTTTAGATCCAATGTGTCTAGCAGGCAGACAGGTTGGTTGCAGGCTTTCAACTGACTTGCTCCTAACCGACACCTGGCCATCACTGGCACCAAAGCAAAACCAGCTTTCATCAGAAAACATGACAGACCTCTACCCTGCCCTCCAATGAACTCTGACCTGATACCACTGAAGCCACAAATGATGGGTGCTTTGGGTTCCATGGAATGCACACTACAGGGTGTCTGGCTCAGAGCTGTCCTTGAAGTAATGGATTTGTAAAAGCTGGTTGTATCACCGTGATGCCAAATGCTTCTCAGATTGCTGCTGCAGATGCTATACGATGTGCCAGAGTCACACAACTAATGCAATGGTCTTCACTGTCAGCAGTGCCACATAGCCATCCATAGTCCGGTCTTCTTGCCACCATACATTCTTGTGACCTCTGCTGCCAGCAATCATGTATAGTGGCTACATTCCTGCCAAGTCTTTCTGCAACATTGCAGAAGTAATATCCAGCATCTTACAGCCCTGTTACACAAACTCATGCAAACTCATTGAGGTGGTGATAATGTCATCTCTGTCGCCCTAAAGCATTCTCGACTAACATCGACTCTCACAGGAAACTAACATTCACGACCATTATAGTGTGCATTTAAAGCAAACCTGATCTGCATCCTCATAGTGGTGCTACTAGTGCCACTCTTAAGCAACTGGAGCGAAATTTGAATAGACGTCATCTTCCAGATGTAGAAACATTCCTACCAACTTTCATTTATGTAGCACAACTCTTCCTTGGTGTTGCGATTTTTTTTCTGTCCGTGTATATACTGAGTGGCTATAATTAAACTTTCCCTGTTTAACCCATTGTAGCTATTTACTATTTGAGTCCCAAACTTGGTAGCATTAATGTCCAGAGTATGGGGTGCGCGATTTTCGTGCATCACAGTGCCACCATCCAGTTCCATCTATGGCCACAAGGTGCCGTGATCAGTCATCTTGATTCGTAGTTGCAGTGCACTTGTTGATGTGTAAACATGAGCTTGGACAAAAGGAACAGTGCATTATTGGTGAAGCTCTATTATCAAAACAACAATACTGCTGCAGCTGCACTTCGAGAATATCGCCGGTTGAAAGGATTTCGGAAGGGTCCTCTTTTTCCACCTGCTGTGTGGAGCATCGTGAAGAAGTTCGAATCAACTGGAGGACTGAGCGTCGCTCCGGGAAGAGGCCGACGACAGGTTGCACCACAGGTGATAGATGGAATCACTGTTGCTATGGCAGACAACACTGCGCACAATTCCAGGCAGTGTGTGTCCTGTGTCTCTACAATTGAACATCCTGCGGTCAACTGTACGGAAGGTGCTTTGAACCGTTCTGGAATGGTATCTGTATGAGATGCATATCGTACAGCAGGTTGCTTCGCAGGATGCTTAACAAAGTGTTGACTTCACTCTCCACTTTCTTGAAAGGACTGAAGTTGATGAGAGCTGGCTCTGGACAATCTTATGGACATACAAAGCTCATTTTTCTCTGACAGGTGAGGTGAACAGAATTGCCAAGTGTGGGGATGTTCACCTCCAGTCACCGTACGTGAACTTTCTCTGCACGGTGAACGGTACGTGAACTTTCTCTGCACAGTGAACGTGTCACCGTATGGTGTAGCTTCACAGCTATGTTCATCATTGGCCCATTCTTTTTTGAAGAGGTTGGCATTCAAGAACCGAAGACAAGCAGTGTAACTGGCCAGTGTTATTGTGATACGCTTCGCCAGCATGTCATACTCGCCCTACAGGAAAGTGAACTCAACAGTTTTCATGCAAGACGGGGCCCCACTGCACATCACTTGTGAAGTTGGCCTGCTTCTCTGAAACACATTTAGAAATGATTGAATTATCAGCCAATTGTTTCCAAATGCTTGACTGGCACGATCAACTGATCTCACTCTCTTTGCTTTCTGGTTCTGGGACTACCTGGACAGGGTTTAAAAGAGGAACATTCAAACATGTGCTGAAATGAAGCACAGCATATCAAGAGAGGTACGGATATGCTTTGTTCTGCTGTGCAGAATTCACTCCTACACTTTCAGACTCTTCTGGGCACTGATGGGTGGCATATTGAGCCCCTTTTGTAGCAGTAATGGTACCAGTATGTAATGGTATGATGTACCATAGCAACACATTAAAAGTGTTTCAGTTGAATTGTTTCTGCATTATTTCTCTTCGCCATTTCCCTGACGTTAATGCTACCAAGTTTGGTCCTCGTATGGTAATTAGTTTCTTTGTTAGAACATGTTAAATAGGGAAACTTTAATTTAACCACTTGGTAGAAAGTGCATCGGTACCAAATAGGTGTAGGAAAGCTCTTGCGAGTTAACAAATAACAGTATCAATGACAAAATAATAAAGAATGAAGTTTATAGTATTACAGAAGAATGTTAACAATTAAAAATAAGCTGATGTTCAATTGGTGCAATGCTAAGCTTTTCTTGGCATTTTGTTCTGAATTCTGTTCTGACTTTTTACAGTGAAAACAGAAAACAACTGATCCGGTAGCCCAACAAGAGCTGAACCAGCAAACTACCCTTGCCTTACACCATGGGATGAGCTTGGCACCACAGAGCGCACATACACTGGTTCGTTTAGCTCTCTGCCATTGCTCTGGAGGTAGTTGATGTAGAAAGTTCACAACATGAAACAGAAAACTTTTATTTAAATTCAAGTTTGGTGTTACCTTGCAGGGTCGAAAAATTAAATTTATGATCTTGATCTCATATAAACGGGATGACTATGCAGATTGATTATCAGTAGGAAAGAGAATATGATGAGAATTTAGCAGGATAAATCTGCACCAATCCCAGAAGTAAGTGAATGATCAAAAGGTGCCAAACATCATCAGCAATACTTTCAAGTATTAATTGCACTAGCAGTACAAAGAACATCATGGACAGCTCACAATGTCCTCACTGCTCTCCACAGCCTGCTCCAGCCAGTTCTCAGTTGAGTTGCACTGTCAGTCACCGATTTAAGGGACAACTTCAAACTAACAGTAGATTACACAATTGAAAACTACAATTGAGTTGCACACTAATCCTGTTCTGCTTGCAGTGAAGACTTACTTTAACAAAATTAGAGTAACAGAAATACAACTAACATGTGGAGATATTATGTATAATAGACTAATACATCGATGCCACAGTGTAATTAATCAAACTACAGATTCACAAGAAAAAGTTAAACATTGGAACTGATTTTGAAAGCAGCTACAATTTTAGAAAAGGAGCACTTTATCCAACCATGCGGACAAGGCATTGCTGCAAAGGACTCTGTCTCACTGCGATAATCTTAGCTGAGGCAGAAAGATCACAACGTGAAAGATGAGAGTAGTGGTAGCTTACACACGAAATGACCTTCTTGCAGCCGGCCGGAGTGGCCAAGCGGTTCTAGGCGCTTCAGTCTGGAACTGCGCGACCGCTATGGTTGCAGGTTCGAATCCTGCCTCGGGCATGGATGTGTGTGATGTCCTTAGGTTAGTTACGTTTAAGTAGTTCTAAGTTCTAGGGAACTGATTATCAAGGAAATCTCGAACTTCTGTGAGGATATGAGGTGGTGTACCGTCTTGCTGGTAAAAAACCGTCCCATCTCGGTCATCTTCATTGATCTATGGGATTAAGATTCACAATATCAGTGACAGTTTTCTCCATAATAAAGAAAGGGCTGCACACTTTCAGTCTGCTAAGGGCACGAAACACATTAAGTCTGGAACCATTATGAATGTGTTCTTGGGTTGCATTTGGATTTTCGTTGCCCCATATTCTGTAGTTTTGGACATTCACCGTGTCACTGATATGAGACGTTGACTCATTGCTGAAGCTTATTGTGTTCAGGAATGTCTCGTTCTCCATCCGATGCAATTTTTCTGCACTGAATTCCCCACGAGCAACCTCATGTGCATCACTAATGTGGTGTGCAATTGTGAATCTGTATGGTTTCAAGTGTAAACGTCTATGCAGTACTCGCCAAATAGTCTTTTGTGAAACACCAATCACGCGACTTAGGGCAAAGCTCTCCCTAACCTGTTCGACATTGTCATAAACATGCAGGCAACTATCATGTCACAGTGAACAACCCATCTCAACAAAGTTCTTGTGCCAAGAGCAAATTGTAAGCCTGCTTGGAGGTCCTTAAGCGTATTCGGTGCAAAATCTGCGCAGAGCAGTTGTTCAAGAATTTGTTTCATGAAACCAAAACATACAGCGAGAATTCCACACCAGTAGAAGTAGCCATTTTAACTGTGCACTACGCTGGTGCTCCTGGTGGCGGAATGGAGTACTGAGGCACTACGTGAATCAAACTATAGGTTGAAACTTCCTGGCAGATTAAAACTGTGTGCCCAACCGAGACTCGAACTCGGGACCTTTGCCTTTCGCGGGCAAGTGCTCTACCATCTGAGCTACCAAAGCACGACTCACGCCCGGTACTCACAGCTTTACTTCTGCCAGTATCTCGTCTCCTACCTTCCAAACTTTACAGAAGCTCTCCTGCGATAGTTACCTTATTTAAGGAAACAGGAAGTGTTCAGCCACATGTGAAACGTCAACCACGACCTGCAACAAATGATGATGCCCAAGTAGGTGTTTTAGCTGCTGTCACAGCTAATCCGCACATTAGTAGTAGACAAATTGCGCGAGAATCGGGAATCTCAAAAACGTGCGTCAACATCGATTGCACCCGTTCCATATTTCTATGCACCAGGAATTGCATGGCGACGACTTTGAACGTCGTGTGCAGCTCTGCCACTGGGCACAAGAGAAATTACAGGATGATGACAGACTTTTTGCATGCGTTCTATTTAGCAAATGAAGTGTCATCCACCTACAGCGGTAATGTAAACCGGAATAATATGCACTGTTGGGCAACGGAAAATCCATGATGAGTGTGACAAGTGGAATATCAGCGACCTTGGTGGGTTAATGGATGGTGGGGCATTATGGGAGGAAGGATAATTGGCCCCCATTTTATCGAAGGCAATCTAAATGGAGCAATGTATGCTGATTTCCTACGTAATGTTCTACCGATGTTACTATAAGATGTTTCACTGCATGATAGAATGGCGATGTACTTCCAACATGATGGATGTCCGGCACATGGCTCGCATGCGGTTGAAGCGGTATTGAATAGCATATTTCATGACAGGTGTATTGGTCGTCGAAGCACCATACCATGGCCCGCACGTTCACCGGATCTGACGTCCCCGGATTTCCCTCTGTGGGAAAGTTGAAGGATATTTGCTATCGTGATCAACCGACAATGCCTGACAACATGCGTCAGCGCATTGTCAATACATGTGCGAACATTACGGAAGGCGAACTACTTGCTGTTGAGAGAAATCTCGTTACGCGTATTGCCAAATGCATTGAGGTTGACGGACATCATTTTGAGCACTTATTGCATTAATGTGGTATTTGCAGGTAATCAAGCTGTAACAACATTCGTTCTCAGAAATGATAAGTTCACAAAGGTACATGTATCACATTGGAACAACCGAAATAAAATGTTCAAACATACCTACGTTCTGTATTTTAATTTATAAAACCTACCTGTTACCAACTGTTCGTCTGAAATTGTGACCCATATGTTTGTGACCATTACAGCGCCATCTATCACAAAGCGAAAAAAGTGGTCCAACTAAAACATTCATATTTCTTTACGCACTACACGAATATGTAATAAAAAATGGGGGTTCCTATTTAAATAAACGCAGTTGATATCCGTTTGACATATGGCAGCGCCATCTAGCAGGCCAACCATAGCGCCATCTGGTTTTCCCCTTCAAGCTAGACAAGTTTCGTTCTTTGTAGTTTTTTCGTTTGATGCTTATTTCGTGAGATATTTGGCCTGTATATAAAAATCCAAATCAATTTTGAGTGCACTCGTCGGTGAAACTAAACAGTTTCGGCGTGTTCCAACTTTGGCGACACTAGTTACATGCGTTTTGAGGTTGTGTGTGTTCATAGAGTGTAGACAATCTGAAATATGAAGTGGGGAACGGAGAATAATGTTCGCTTTTTGGATATCAATGCTTTGCATAGGTGTTTGTGGGATTTCAGTGATGCTGATTACTAAAATAAGCAACATATTGTTGCTTCTGAGACCTTCACGTGCGATCAGAACTTAGATAGTTTGACACTATCTGAGCTGCAGCGCAAAATTTATTGAATTAGGAGCGCATATACAACTGAATTAAGAAAAATACAAGCTAACATAATTCTAGCTCTAGAAATGATCTTGTCTACAAGACTAAAATCCCATCGTTTGAGTTGGACGACTTTTTTTTAAGGAATATTGTTGACAGAAGGGAAGGCTACACAAATCGAGAAGCTACATTCTTTATTCAATATTCATCTCTTTAAAACGTCGCAGCAGTGCTCCCCATTCACATGTGTTTGAATTTTGAAATATTTCCACTGTACAAATCTACCTTCAAGAGAGTACTGGTAGTTTGCAAACCATTCTCTGCTTAATGCGGCCTGCTTTGAATAATTATTTCTGTTAATGTTAGTAATTATCACTGTTAATAATTATTGGCGTTAATGAAAAAGCATCATCACCAACTAAAACCGCATCATATAGCATGCTGAGTGTTCTCGATTGTAATGCATGCAATGTGACATGTAATTTCAGTTCTGGCGACAGTGCTCCATGCATTACAATATCTTTATTCCTTATCGCATAATTAACTCTATTTAGAAGAAACATTAAGAGTTCTAGTGACATTCTAAGATAATTAAAAGAACTTCTTGGGTCTTCCATTAAAAATTATTTCAGCAAGAAATCCGAGCAATCGAGCTGACGTCTTTTCTTCATCCAGTCACGAATAGAAACACGTTTCTTATTTTTTTTTCTTATGCAGCGATTTCACGCAAGCTTCAACTCCATCTCAACTCGTGCGACGTGCAGCTGCCAAAACCTTCATTTCAGACACGACTCAGGAACCCACAAAATGACGAAACTGAATTATATACTGGTTTCGCCATGTCTACAGTCAAATGTGAGAAACCATTTGCGTGCAACTCATTCCACGCAATGAGTGGCGCAACTCAATGTCGTCATGTAAACTAGACTTAAAACAACTTCTCTCGCACACATTTTGTCGCTACTTTGATAACGTGTCCCGTAGATCAGTGTCTGCTTTATTAGCTACTGTCAATTGTATTGACTTAATTGTGGCACTAAATTTTTTATTAGCTGGATTTTGCTATGTATCAATCCCTACTGTGTGCTTTGGCGTGACATCCCATGACGCTACTTCAGTGTGAATATGGACTGAACGTAGAGACAAACAGTTTCGAAGCTGAAAATGTGTATTATCCCATTAAGTCGTGACAATTTGAGATACTTCGTTTTATATGTACAAAAAAGACTTTTCTAGTAACGTTATCAGAATAACATTCATTTGCAATAGTACAGTGCATACTAAACAGCGTTGAACACAGCAGATAAACATAATAGATAAATAAACCAGCAGCAACACAGGCGAACATCTAAAACTTGCACACATGTAGCGGAAACGGAAAGTACTAATGTACTATTGATGTGTGGTTTTCATAGAATGGATGGAAAGTCAAGGGCTCGTATTGTTAGTCAATAATAAAAGATTGTAATAATAGGTATAACATGTATTTTTTTGCAAACATAGAGTGGAACAATACCTATTGACATTAACAAGCTAATCTCCATCAAGAGTTGCACGGAAATTAGATTAGATTAGATCACATTTAATTTCATTCCAATAGATCCGTAGTGATGAGGTCCTCCAGGATGCAGAACATGTCAGAAAAACAAAAATACATGACAAATATTTACAACTGAAACAAATAAGCTAATGTACCTTCCACAGGTCCCAAGCGGAATGATCGTCATTTTTTTTAATGAACACTATATGAAAGAATCAATTTACAAACACTCATTTACTTCCTGTTCACATCTGATTACAGTTTGGAAATTATGCTATGCTCGTATCAATTCTATAAGATGATCATCAGCAACAGAAAATGCATGAAACAGACAAATACATAGCAGCAGTGTTTGACATGTGAAACCATACACCATGCCACACCAACTCCGTGAACAGAATACACTCTCTTCCACTCACAACATCTGTCACGCAAATGTATACACAGTGTTTGCAGTACCTCACAAACCTCTATCACTAAATTAGAATCACTGCAGCTTTTAAACTAAAGACTCGATTTACGTCAAAGATGTGGTAGGGAAATGGAGTACTTTGCATACATTTTCGTTCGTCTAGACGAGGGTGCCGAAAAGGTTTTCCATCAGTTTGGCAGACATGATTAATCACATATGCGTTGGAAGTCCTCTGTTGAATTTGGTGTGGAGAGGTTGCTGTTAACGACTGGAGCAAGATAGAGCTCTAAGTCAGACATAGAATATGCAGATGCATATGAGTCAGATGCAGGTTAGACCACACAACTGATCCAGCCCAAGAAAACAATAGAAAAAAAGGTTAAATGCGCGATAAATGACCTGTCACATCTTCTCCCTCTCTCTAGAGAATGCATCATCAGTCCGTCCTTAAATCATACTTCGTTACAACCCCTCTTAACCAATTACTCCATCTACTTTCTATCCTCGTTTAATGCAGATCCACATCAATTTAGAGCCAGATGGTTCTCCGTTCTAGGAAAGGATCCAAGACAGCAGTCAACTTATATGTATCCCTATTATCTCAATGGACATACAACAGAATGTTGTTAAAACCATGCAGCAGCTGTTCTGTAAGGTATTTGTTAGCTGACATCACATGGTTGTGATTGGTATAGAGTACAGAGAAACACATTGTTAGAGTTTGAAACACACAACTGTCTTGCACAGATTCAAGCTGATAAAACAGCGCTCCTTAGCTAAGGACACTTTATACAAATTTATAAGGCGGTACCGATAACCTGGGGGTCACACCTGGCCTTGTAATCCGACATGTATAAATTTATTACTCTATGTTTGGTGGTCATCGATGTCAAACAATCTGTTCCAGCTGTCTTATCGCTGTCCACGAAAAATTACTGTTTCCCTGCTTCCCAGTGCTTCCATGCCACTTCCTCTCATATTCTCACGTTCTCATGTACAAGAATTTCTCCCTCAATTCCTCGCATTTTGACGTAATTTCCTTCAATTTATACACATTTTCCATCGATTTTCGTAATTTTACTGATTTTATATCAATTCTGCTCATGTGGTCATGACATCACTTCTGACCATGTATTTGAAAATTGCCTATAAATGTAGTACAGTTATCAACACCTAGCACAACCTGTGTGTGTGTGTGTGTGTGTGTGTATGTGTGTGTGTGTGTGTGTGTGTGTGTGTGCGCACGCGCATGTATCGGTTTCACATGGCAGGCTCCCCCAGGGCACAGAGGGTTCGAGATAGGATTGGGATAAGGTTTGAATGTGCAGCCACCACACATTTCATCAGGGACAAGGTTTGCAGGTGGATCCAGCGTGCATTATGGTTAGGATGGCTTTTGAAGGCCCACCCACCATATGTTACGGTTGCGGTAGAGTTTGGAGGTGAACCCATCTTGCTTTATGACATGGTAGGATTCGAAAGTGGATTCACCATGCTATTTAGCCAGGATAGGGTTTGGAGGTGAAACCATCTTGCCTTATGACGAGGGTGAATACACTCATAACATGTCTGCTGTGGTGTCTGACAGTGGATTCACCTGCGATAGGTTCAGAGTATAGTCTGCCCCCCCCCCCCCCCCCCCCATGTCAAACCGATACAGGCACACACGCACAAAATAGTGCAGTTGCGCGAAGTGTTGTTAAACGTCACCAGATTGATGTTACAATCATAATATTTAATTGCAATTAAACTGATAAACATGTAGCTGGTTTCCTAGGATGACTCTATTTACAGTCCAGGCGCATGCCAGAGATAGCTGGTGGTTGGAATGAATGGACTTGAGGCATGAGCCACTGCTGAGCCTCATGAACTGATCAGGAGGGGTACAAATGAGCAGTTGACCTGACCATGTAGCCATCTGGGCATGTGGGTAGCGAACTAATACCCAGAATGCGTTGGGCAGCTTTTGCCATCACATGTGTTGCGAGTATTCTCCGATTTTTACATGGAAATTTAAGAACATTCAATATGGCGAGTATTTGTGGTGGACGATTATTCCCCCCCATGTAAATTGATCAGCTGATGACTGGGCAGCCACAGAGCATTCTCTATGACCTCTGAGCATTCTGACTGGCTGGTGTGTGGATGTGAGGAGATGAATGTGCAGCTACTGGCATGGTCAAAGTAAAGTGGTGGCGTATGGAAGTTTCTGTGATATCCGACACCTAATCGTGGCAACTGCTGCGAAATGGATCGTGGCCTAAGTGTGTGTGTTTACAAAGCGCCCTTTCCATGTGCTGATGGCTGCCGTGTGTGGTGTTCAGTATTTCTCAATACATCCCAGTGGATGGGTGCAGTGGCATTTGTCTAAATAAGTTTGAATTTGTTGTTGTTACTATCCCTTCATGTGGCTGGCCATTTCCCCTACTTTTTCTTCCTAGCGTAGCACAGCGAACCAACTTGGAAGTTCTATAATGCTTCAAAAAATACACGTAGCAGGCCTGTAGGAAATCGGGAATTATACAATCATGACTGGATAAATTCCTGCCGAAATTTAAAATTAGAATTTTTATACAGTACCACTTCCAGTTGCAATGTCAAATTCATGATTGATCAATTTATTACTTTGAATAGTGGTACTGCAAGAGCACTCCAGCCAAATCCTTACCCTGTCTCCTGCAAAATGTTAATTTGAAATTCTCACTACCATATTCAGTTACCTCCAACGTAACGAACTTGCTGCCAGACGACCTAAATAGGCCAGTATCTACCAACAGGATGTAGGGAAAAAATCCAGAAGGGGCAAGAGTAATATTTGGATACAGGGCGGCTGCAGGATCGAATCCCAGAATTTCCCACCAAATATTCCAGTCCTAGTATGCACCAACAGGATGCAAAGGAAAACCACCCCACACATAGGGTATTGATATAATTAATTAGTCAATCAATTTGATGGAGTGAGGGACCTATTTTCAAGATATCCATAGCCCATCATTTTGGGGAGGGTTGAGGATTTACCAGATATCTGCAATTCTGTTACTTTGTTCAGGACGAAAAGAAGGGTTAGGGCAGTTTCTGGTGGCAGGTGACAGATGCTCACTGGTCACACTGGTCAGAAAGTAACCACTTGAGAGAGAGAGAGAGAGAGAGAGAGAGGAATATTGCCAGGTATCAATATCAAAGAGTTACAACCAGATGATACCCTGTCCAACAGGAAGCAACCGGATGGGCCTGTGGGGAGGAAAGGAGGGATGGCTATATTGCTTCTCCTAGTGTCCTCTCCTGATGGTATTGTGAACTAAGTCAATATCTGCACAACAGGGCAAGCATACAGAGCAACTCCATCTACTGACATGGTGTGGAAGTTGTGTGTTTGGGAGCAGATTCTGCAGGTGCTGCCACCAAAAGTAGCCACTTTAGGCGGGAATACTGCAGGAAAGGCCACCGCCATGAACAAACGGGACTGTGGCTGTGCGGTGAACTAGCTGCTAAATTGTCACAAGAAATGTAGCTTGCATCCACTGTTGCAGGTAGCGGAGGACTCTGGATGCACACTTTGCATCATGTAATTTCAATATTGATCGACAGTCTCTGTACAGTTAAGCCGAAGGCATGTGCATGCCTCTTGGCTGGCTTGAAGTGCTGAGTTGGACACAGCAGCATGTGGCACAGCCCAGGAGACAGCGTGTGTGAGCATGTGAAGATGTGATAAGGAGACTTTTTGCCAGATCTGTAATAGTGTCTCTACATGTGGTGATTTCTATTGACATCAATTTCATGATGGTATTCCTTGCATGAACAAAAAAGTGCTCTATTTACATATTTAATTACTTCTTTTTGAGGTGTTTTACAAGACCTGCACTTTCCAAAATTGAATAAATCACAGAAAATGATGAGCTTTTCCCCCCAAATAAAGGGATCCAAACCATGAAAATTGAATTTCATATAAATAAATAGTATATCCTCTACTATGACACTGTTTTCATTTTCACGTTAAAGGTCCTTCCTCTCCAGCACAGACTGAGTGTTTTTCCAACAGCTAAGAGGGGAGGAGGAGTAGTTGATGGGACAGGGCAGGTGGATTTCCCAGAGAGGGGTTAATTAGTTTACCAATTTAATTAATTAATCAAATAATTTGATATCAATTGAGCGCTTGTATCAGCGAGGGGGGAGAGAGGTGGGGATTTCCCAAAGGTGGGGAAGGTAAATGGGAAGGGTGGGAGGTTTTCTCAGAAGGACTGAGGATCTCCAGGGGGACATAAACTAACCCCAGGGGGGCATGAATCAAGTAGGAGAACAACAGGTTGAGGGTTGGGGGGAGGGGAAAGGTGAGGAGTCTGCCATCTTGAATAAATTTGGCAACGATACAGAGTGAGCTAGAACCCATTTTGTTCTACTACTTTGGTGCACTTGAGGCTGTGCATATTCTGCTTGAAAGGTGATCTTTATAATCGCACAGCAGTAAGATAACGCCATTGCAGTTCAGAATGTCAATGAATATAGCAATATAGCACTGCACACTGGTGTGTAAACAACATGCCTGTGGAGCACTGCTTATAGTGCCGAGCACATCCATCTCGTGTCACGGTGATGAGCTGACTGTCCCTACACCATGTGCACATTCATTTTACAGCGGATCACCCACCCACTTGCAGAGAACAATCTATATTGTACACTCACAAGAGCACTGGATATACCTATCGTTTTCAGCTATGTTACATAATGGTGACTAAACGATTTTAGAACTAAAGTTTAGACGGCAAAAAATTCCCTCAGTAAGTGTGGATTGTGGCCGTACTTTATTGGTTATAAACTGCACATTAAAACTGAAAAAACTCCTGAGATGAGACCTGGATAAGCTGAAAGAACCATAATTTCTTAGAATCTCAGAGGAATAATTGGGCAACGATAGACTGAAATAGGGAGAAGAATACAATAGTAGACCAATGGGTAGGTTTGAAAGACGATATAGTGAAGGGAGAAGAGGATCCAATAACTAAAAGACAATGCTTTGCAGAAATCCTTGGACAATACAGGATATAGTGAATTTAATCGATGAAAGAAGAAAGAGAAGACAAATATATAAAACATGAGGATGACTGAAATTGTAAAATGTCTGAGCAAATGTGGCTAGAGGACAAATGCAAATCTGTAAAAGCATGCATAATTATAGGAAAGATAGATGTTGCTACAGGAAAATTTAAGAGACATTTTGAGGAAAGAGAAGCAGCTGTATAAATATCAAGAGCTCAAGTGTCAAGCCAGCACTAAGCAAAGAGAGAAGGCTGAAAGGTGGAGGGAGTACATAGACAATCCATACAAAGGAAATGATCTTGAATGTTATTATAAAGGTATTAATTCATAAAAGAAAATCTGTACAGATACGCTCCAGGAAAAACAACTTAAAAGTTGTGAAATCGGTTATGACTACTAGACTTTTCATTCAGTTTTATATTTTAACTGTCTTAACACCTGTATGTAAACATCGTTGTTATACTGTATGAATGGGCACTCAATTATGTTATAATAAATAGCTAGGAGAAAAAAATTAACATTGGATGGCACATATGATACCTTGAGAGAATGTAACAGGGTGCTGAGACACTTAACTTGAAACAAGCCACATTTAGTAGATGACCTTCAACATGGTATGTAAGATATATGAGGTAGGCGAAACACCTTGAGACTTGAAGAAGAACGTAATTTTCAAGGGGCTGACAAGTACAAATACACTCCTGGAAATGGAAAAAAGAATACATTGACTCCGGTGTGTCAGACCCACCATACTTGCTCCGGACACTGCGAGAGGGCTGTACAAGCAATGATCACACGCACGGCACAGCGGACACACCAGGAACCGCGGTGTTGGCCGTCGAATGGCGCTAGCTGCGCAGCATTTGTGCACCGCCGCCGTCAGTGTCAGCCAGTTTGCCATGGCATACGGAGCTCCATCGCAGTCTTTAACACTGGTAGCATGCCGCGACAGCGTGGACGTGAACCGTATGTGCAGTTGACGGACTTTGAGCGAGGGCGTATAGTGGGCATGCGGGAGGCCGGGTGGACGTACCGCCGAATTGCTCAACACGTGGGGCGTGAGGTCTCCACAGTACATCGATGTTGTCGCCAGTGGTCGGCGGAAGGTGCACGTGCCCGTCGACCTGGGACCGGACCGCAGCGATGCACGGATGCACGCCAAGACCGTAGGATCCTACGCAGTGCCGTAGGGGACCGCACCGCCACTTCCCAGCAAATTAGGGACACTGTTGCTCCTGGGGTATCGGCGAGGACCATTCGCAACCGTCTCTATGAAGCTGGGCTATGGTCCCGCACACCGTTAGGCCGTCTTCCGCTCACGCCCCAACATCGTGCAGCCCGCCTCCAGTGGTGTCGCGACAGGCGTGAATGGAGGGACGAATGGAGACGTGTCGTCTTCAGCGATGAGAGTCGCTTCTGCCTTGGTGCCAATGATGGTCGTATGCGTGTTTGGTGCCGTGCAGGTGAGCGTCACAATCAGGACTGCATACGACCGAGGCACACAGGGCCAACACCCGGCATCATGGTGTGGGGAGCGATCTCCTACACTGGCCGTACACCACTGGTGATCGTCGAGGGGACACTGAATAGTGCACGGTACATCCAAACCATCATCGAACCCATCGTTCTACCATTCCTAGACTGGCAAGGGAACTTGCTGTTCCAACAGGACAATGCACGCCCGCATGTATCCCGTGCCACCCAACGTGCTCTAGAAGGTGTAAGTCAACTACCCTGGCCAGCAAGATCTCCGGATCTGTCCCCCATTGAGCATATTTGGGACTGGATGAAGCGTCGTCTCACGCGGTCTGCACGTCCAGCACGAACGCTGGTCCAACTGAGGCGCCAGGTGGAAATGGCATGGCAAGCCGTTCCACAGGACTACATCCAGCATCTCTACGATCGTCTCCATGGGAGAATCGCAGCCTGCATTGCTGCGAAAGGTGGATATACACTGTACTAGTGCCGACATTGTGCATGCTCTGTTGCCTGTGTCTATGTGCCTGTGGTTCTGTCAGTGTGATCATGTGATGTATCTGACCCCAGGAATGTGTCAATAAAGTTTCCCCTTCCTGGGACAATGAATTCACGGTGTTCTTATTTCAATTTCCAGGAGTGTATAACCAATCGTGGTTGTAAAACACTAAAACTAATTATTTTCAAAGAATGTAAAGACTTACAGTAGCTACCCTCTGGAAACAACTTTAAAGTTCCAGAGTAATGTCCTGGCCGGCCGGAGTGGCCGTGCGGTTCTAGGCGCTGTAGTCTGGAACCGAGCGACCATTACGGTCGCAGGTTCGAATCCTGCCTCGGGCATGGATGTGTGTGATATCCTTAGGTTAGTTAGGTTTAATTAGTTCTAAGTTCTAGGCGACTGATGACCTCAGAAGTTAAGTCGCATAATGCTCAGAGCCATTTGAACCAACCAGAGTAATGTAGAAACTCGTAAGGAAATACTTATTCTACTATTTATTTTTGAACGTAGACTGACGAAAGGATTGCTAGATTTACAGAAAGCTTCTGTTGTCAGTATTGACTGGAGTACACTCTTTGCAGTTGTGAAGGTAGGAAAAGGTTATGTACAAGTTGTACAGAATACAGACTTCAGTTATGATTTGAAGGACATGGAAGGCAAATGGCGACTGATGGTGTTGTAACATCTTCGGCAGGGAGCCTGTAGTAAGTAATCACGAAGCAATTTCTATATAGCATCGTCAGTGTGAGGGTGCTAGGACTACAGTGAAGTGGGAGCGGTGCATCAGTTACAAGCTGCTAGAGACATGAGGGCTGTAATAGTCTCTTGGAGATACGTCAGTAGTGAGCCAGTAGTATGCAGTCGTGAAGCAATTTCTGTGTCACAACATTAGTGTGAGAAGGCAGGGACTACAGTAAAGGGGCAGCAGTGCATCAGTTACAAGCTACTAGAGACCTTAGGACGGTATTAGTCTCTTGGAGATACATCAGCTGAGAGCCTGTAGTATGCAATCGTAAAGCAATTTTTTTGTCGCATCATCAATGTCAATGTGCGATACTACAAGGAAGTGGCAGTGGTGCATCAGTTACACTGTGCTAGAGACATGAGGGCGGTATTAATATCTTGCAGATACGCCGGCATAGAGCCTGTAGTATGCAGTCGTGAAGCAATTTCTCTGTTGCATCTTCAATGTGAGGGTGCAGGGACTACAGTGAAGTGGCAGTGGTTCATCAGCTACAAGCTACTAGAGACCTGAGGGTGGTATTACCCTCTTGGAGATACGTCGGCAGGGAGCCTGTTGTAAGCATTCACTAAGCAATTTCTGTGTAGCTTCGTCAGTGTGAGGCTGTGGGGAATACAGTAACGTGGCAGCAGTAAATGAGTTAATGTCGACCACACACTTGAGGGTGGTATTATTTCTTGGAGATACATTGGAAGTCTGCTTGTAGTATAAATTACGAAGTAATTCCTGTGTCACAGCTTTGGTGTGAGGGTACGAGGACTACAGTAGATTGTCAGTGGTGCATCCGCTACAAACTGCTAGACAGCTGGAGAATGTTGGTAGGGGGTCTGTAGTACGCAATTGCTAAGCAATTTCTGTGTTGCATCATCAGTGTGATGGTGCAGGGACTTAAGTAAAGTGGGAGCAGTGGATCAGTTACCAACTATGTGAGACCTGAGAGTGGTATTAATCTCTTGGAGATATGTCGGTGAGGGGCCTGTAGTATGCAATCAAAAAGCAATTTGGCGTTGCATCCTTAGTGTGAGGGTGCGGAGACTACAGTAAAATAGTAGCGGTGCATCAGTTACAAGCTACCAGAGACATGAAGGCAGTATTAGTCCCTTGTAGATGAGTCGGCTGGGAACCTGTAGTATGCAATCACAAAGCCATATCTGTGTCACATCGTCTGTGTGACGGAGTAGAGATTACAGTAAAGTAGGAGTGTGGCATCAGTTTCAATTTACTAGAGTCCTGAAGGTGGTATTAGTCTCTTGGAGATGCGTCGGCATGGAGCCTGTAGAATGCAATCGCCAAGCAATATTTGTCTCGCATAATCAGTGTGAGGGTGCGGGGCTACAGTAATGTGGCAGTGGTGCATCAGTTACAAGCTATTACAGTCCTGAGTGCGGTATTAGTCTCATTTACATACGTCAGCAGGCAGCCAGGGGTATGCATTCGTGAGGCAATTTCTGGTTCACATCGTCAGTGTGAGCTCGCGGGGACTAGAGTAAAGTGACTTTTGTGCGTCAGTTACAAGGTACTAGAGACCTGAGTGCGGTGTTAGTCTCTTGGAGATATAATGCCAGGGAGGATATAGAATCAAATTGCGAAGCAATATTTGTGTCGCACAATCAGTGTGAGGGTGTGGGGACCACAGTAAAGTGGCAGTGGTGCATCAGCTACAAGGTACTAGAGACCTGAGGGCGTTATTAGCTCTTCACGATACGTCGACACTGAGCCTGTAGTATGCAATCGCCAAGCAATTTAAGAGTTGCATCGTCAGTGCGAGGGTGCACATACTACAGTAAATTGGCAGTCAAGCATCAGCTACAAGCTACTAGAGACTTGTTGGTGGTATTACTCTCTTGGAGATATGTCGGCAGGGAGCCTGTTGTATGCATTCGTGAAGCAATTTCTATGTTGCATCGTCAGTGTGATGGTGGGGGCACTACAGTAAAGTGGCAGCGGTGCATCAGTTACCAACTACGTGAGATCTGAGGGTGGTATTAATGTCTTGGAGATACGTCGGTAGGGAGCTTGTAGTATGCAATCGTGAAGCAATTTTGTGTTGCATCGTTAGTGTGAGGTTGGGGGGACTACAGTGAAGTGGAAGCATTGTATCATTCACAAGGTACAAGATAACAGAGGGCCACACTAGTCTCATGGAGATACATCAGCAGATTACCTGTAATATGCAATTGTGAAACAATTTTTGTGTCGCATCGCCAGTGTGTGAGTGCGGGGATTACAGTAAAATGGCAGCAGTGCATCAGTTTCAAGCTACTAGAATCATGAGGGCAGTATTAGTCCTTTGGAGACACGTCGGCAGGCAGCCTGTAGTATGCAGTCACGAAGCAATTTCGGTGTTGCATCGTTAGTGTCAGGATACGGGATCAACAGTAAGGAGGCAGCCTTGCATCAGTTACAAGCTAATAGTGTTCTGAGGGTGTTATTAATCTCTTGGATTTACGATGGCATGGAGCCTGTACTATGCAGTCAAAGAGCAATTTCTGTGTCGCATTGTCAGTGTGAGGGTGGGGGACTACAGTACTGTGGCAGCGGTGAATCAGTTAAAGGCTGATAGAGACCTGAAAGTGCTATTAGTCTCTTACAGATACTTTGGCAGGAGCTATTAGTATTGAATTGCGAACAATTTGTGTTTTGTATCGCCAGCGTGAGGATGCAGGGCCAAAGTAAATTGGCAATGGAGCTAGCTTCCTGGGTCAGTAGCAGCGTCTTGGACAAACGTCATCATTGAGCCTGCAGTATGCAATCATGAAGAAATTTCTGTGTTGGATCATGAGTGTGAGGGTGCAGGGACTACCCTAAGTGGCAGTGGTGAATCAGTTAGAATTTACTAGAGACTTGAGAGTGGAATTAGTCTCTTGCAGATATTTGGGCAATGGACCAGTAGTATGCAATCGGAAAGCATGCTATGTGCTGCATTGTCACTGTGTGGGTGCGTGGACTAGAGTGAAGTTGCAGCGGTGCATCAGTTACAAGCTAGTAGAGACTTGAGGATGGTATTATTCTCTAGGTGATTCGTCTGTTGATAGAATGTAGTATTCTATCGCAAAGTAATTTCTGTTTCGCATTGTGAGTGTGAGGGTGCGGGGACTACAGTAGATTTGCAGCGGTGAATCAGTTACAGTCTTCTAGAGACTTGAGGGTGGGTATTAGTCTCTTGGAGATAAGTCGGCAATGATCTTGTAGTATGTAATTGCAAAGTAATTTCTGTGTCGCATCATCAGTGTGAGATTGTGGGGAATACAGTAAAGTTGCATCGGTGCATCAGTTAAAGGGTACTAGAGACATGAGATGTCCGCAGCTCTTGATCTTGCGGTGGCGTTTTCGCTTCCTACGCACGGGGTCCCAGGTTCGATTCCCGGCGGGGTCAGGGATTTTCTCTGCCTCGAGATGACTGGGTGTTGTGTGTCTTTCATCATCATTTCATCCTCATTCACTCGCAAGTTACCGTGGTGGTGTTAAAGAACTTGTGGAGCGGCGGCCGAGCCGCCCTGCGAGGGGTCTCCCGGACATATGCTCATTATTATCATTATTAGAGACATGAGATGGTATTAGTCTCTTGGAGATACGGCAGCAGCTTTAATCCTGAAGCTATCTCTTTGTTGCATCATCAGTGTCAGGGTGCAGGGCTTTCAGTAAAGTGGCAGCAGAGCATCAGTTACAAGCAATAAGAGATCTGAGGGCATATTCGTCTCTTGGAGATACTTCGCCATTGAGACTGTAGAATGTAATTGTTAAGTAATTTCTGTGTCACATCATCAGCGTGAAGGTGCGCAGACAACAGCAAAGTGACAGGGGTGCATGAGTTACAAGCGACTCGAGACCTGAGGGCGGTGTTAGTCTCTTGGAGATTCGCCAACAGAGAGCAAGTAGTATGCAATCGCAAAGCAATTCCTGTGTCTCATCGTCCGTTTGAAGGTGTGTCAGTTTCTGTGTCATATTGTTGGTGTGTGTGTGTCTGTGCATCGACAACAGTAAAGTCGCTGTTGTGCATCTGTTACAAGCTACTAGAGAACCGGAGATTGGTATTATATTAGCTTCTTGGACATGCGTCAGAAGGGTGCCAGTAGTATTCAGTTGCAAAGTAATATCTATGTTGTATCGCTGGTGTGAATGTGTTGGGACTACAATAAAGAGGCAGCAGTGCATCATTTATAATCTGCTAACGACCTTAGTCCCGTATTACACTCTTGGAGATAGGTCGGCTTGGAGCCGCTAGTATGCAATTGCGAGGCAATTTTTGTGTTGAATCGTTAGTGTGCTAGTGCAAACACGACATTAACGTGGCAGTGGCACATCACTTACTAGCTGCTAGAGAACGGTATTAGTCTCTTGGGGACACGTCGGCAGGCAGTCTGTAGTATGCAATCGCGAAGCAATTTTGGTGTCGCAACGTCAGTGTGAGGATGCGGGGACTACAGTAAGGAGGCGGGGGTGCATCAGTTACAAGTTAATATTGTTTTGAGGGCGTTATTAATGTCTTCGATTTATGTCGGCATGGAGCCTGTACTATGCAATCAAAAAGCAATTTCTGTGTCACATTGTCAGCGTGGTGGTGTGGCGACTACAATGAAGTGGCAGCACTGCGTCGGTTACAGGATGCTAGAGACCTGAGGGTGGTATTAGTCTCTTGGTGATATGTCAGGAGGGAGCCAGCAGTATGCAATCACGAAGCAATTTCTGTGTCACATCGTCAGAGGGTGTGGGGACTACACTAAAGTGACAGCAGTGACTCAGTTACAAGCTACTCGAGACCTGAGGGTGATATTAGTCTCTTGGTGATATGTGATCAGGGAGCCTGTACTGTGTAATCGTGAGGCAATTTCTGTGTCACATTGCCAGTATGCGAGCGCGGACACAATAGTAAAGTGGCAGTGGTGCATCAGCTACTTGGAACTAGAGTCCAGAGGGAGTTATTAGTCTCTTGGAGGTACGTAGGCAGGTAACCTCTGTATGCAAATTGCAGCAATTTTTATATCGCATCTTCAGTGTGAGGGTGAGTGGACTACAGTTAAGTAGCGGCAGTGCGTTAGTCACAAGCTATTAGAGTTCTAAGGGTGGTATTAGTCTCTTGGAGACACGTCGGCAGTGAGCATGTAATATGTAACTGCGAAGTAATTTTTGTATTGCATCATCATTGTGAGGGTGGGGGGAGTACAGGAAGGTGGCAACGGTGCATCAGAGACCTGAGTGCATTATTAGTGTGTTGGAGAAAAGTTGGCAGGAAACCTCTTGTATGCAATGTCAAAGAAATTTCTCTTTCACATCGTCAGCGTGAGGGTGCGGGGACCAGAGTAAAGTCGCGGTTGTGCATTAAATACAAGCTACTAGAGACTTGAGGGTGGTATTAGTGTAGTGCAGATAAATCGGCAGGGAGTGTAATAGTATGAAATCACAAAGCAATTATTGTGTTGCATCGTCAGTATGATGCTGCGGGGACTACACTGAAGAGGCGACTGTGCATTAGTTGCAAGGTACAAGAGTCCTAAGGGTGGTATTAGTCTCTTGGAGATACGACAGAAGGGATTCTGTAGTATGCAATGGCCAAGTAATTTCTACTTCACATTGTCAGTGTGAGGATGCGGGGTCTAAAATAAAGTGGCAGCGGTACATTAGTTAAAAGCCACTAGAGATCTGAGGGAGGTATTAGTCCCTTGGTGATATAGCGGCAGGGAGCCGGTAGTATGAAATTGTGAAGCATGTTCTGTATCGCATCATCACTGTGCGGGTGTGGTTACTACATCAGTTAGGAGCTTCTAGAGACCTGAGGGTGGTATTAGTCTCTTGGAGAAACGTCAGCAGGGAGCCTGTAGTATGCAGTCACGAAACATTTTCAGTGTTGCATCATCAGCGTGAGGGTAATGTAAATGTCGTGTGACTAGGGCCTCACGTTGTGTAGACCGTTTTCCGGGCGCAAGTCTGTCGATCTTAAGCCACTTCGGTGACTTGCGCAGCGATGGGGATGAAATGATGATAATTAGCACAATATAAAACGCAGCCTCTGAGTGGAAAAAGTCTCCGACCTAGCCGGGGATCGAACCCTGATTGACATTCTGTCACACTGACCACTCAGCTACTGGGGGCAGACAGTGTGAAGAAGGGGACTACACAAAAGTTGCAGTGGTGAACCAGTAACAAGCTTCCCGAGACCTGAGGTTTGTATTATTCTCTTGGAGATACATCGGCAGGGAGACTGAAGTAACCGATCATGATATAATGTCTGTGTCGCGTCCTCAGTGTAAGGGAGCGGAGACTACAGTAATGTGGCAGTGGTGCATCAGTTACAAGCTACTGGAGACAAGAGGGTGGTATTTGTTTCTTGGAGAAGCGCGGACAGCCGGCCGGAGTGGCCGAGCGGATCTAGGTGCTACAGTCTGGAACCGCACGGCCGCTACGGTCGCAGGTTTGAATCCTGCCTCGGGCTTGGATGTGTGTGATGTCCTTAGGTTAGTTATGTTTAAGTAGTTCTAAGTTCTAGGGGACTCATGACCTCAGAAGTTAAGTCCCATAGTGCTCAGAGCCATTTGAACCATTTTGATTTTGAAACCTGTAGTATGCAGTCGCAAAGCAGTTTCTATATCCATTCTTCATTGTGAGGGTTTGGCGACTACATTGAAGTGGCAGCGGTGCATCAGTTACAACGTAATAGTAAATAGTAACCTGTGGGTGGTATTAGTCTCTTGGAGATAAGTCAGCAGGAAGCTTGTTGTATGCAACCGCAAATCAATTTCTGAGTCCCATCATCAGAGTGAAGATGCAGGACTGTAATGAAATGGCAGCTGTGCAACAGTTCCAAGCTACTAGAGACCTGAGGGCGGTAATAGTCTCTTGGAGATACATGAGGAGGGAGCCTGAGGCATGCAATTGCGAAGCATTTTCTGTGTCGCTTTGTCAGTTTGAGGTTGCATGGACTATAGTAAAGTAGCAGAAGTGCATCAGTTATAACCTACTAGGGTTCTGGGGGCTGAATAAAACTCTTGAAGATACGTCGGATGGGAATTTGTACTATGCAATCACGAAGCAATTTGTTTGTCTCACTGTCAGTGTGAGGGTGCGGAATTACACTAATGTGGCAGAGGTGCATCAGTTGCGAGCTACAAGACACCTGATTTCAGAAATAGTCTCTTAAGGATACGTCGACAGGGAGCCTTTAGTATGCAATCGCAGAGAAATTTGTTTGTCCCATTGTCAGTGTTATGGTGCAGAGACTACAGTAAAATTGGAGCTGTAGACTTTACGGTGGTATTAGTCTTTTGGGGTTACGTTCGCAGGGAGACTGTAGTATACATATGTGAAGTAATTTATGTGTGACGTCATCAGTGTGATGGTGTGGGAACTACAGAAAGTGGCAGCGGTGCATCAGTTACAAGCCACTAGAGTCCTGAGGGCGGTATAAGTCTCTTGGAGATATTTTGGCTGAGAGTATGTAGTATGCAATAACGAAATAATTCCTGTGTCGCATTGTCAGTGTGAGGTTGCGGGTACTACAGTAAAGTGGCAGCAGTGCAACAGTTACAAGCTACTAGAGACCTGAGGGTGGAATTAGCCTCATAGAGATACGTTGGAAGGGAGTCTTTTAGTATCCAACTGTGGAGAAATTTGTTTGTCGCAGTGTCACTGTTAGGGTGCAGAGCCTACAGTAAAGTGGGAGCGGTGCATCAGTTACAAGTTAATAGAGACCTAAGTGTGGTATTAGTCTCTCGGAAATACGTAAGAAAGGAGCCCATAAAATGCAAACATGATCTAATTTCTGTGTCACATTGTCTGTGTGAGGGTATGGCTATTACAGTAATGATGCAGCGTTGCATCCATCACAGTGTACAAGAGACCTAAGGGTAGTATTAGCCTCTTGGAGATATGTTGGCAGGGAGCCTGTGGAATGGAATCATGAACCAATTTCTATGTCGCATCATCAGTGTGACTTTGCAAGGAATATAGTAAAGAGGGAGCGGTGCATCAGTTACAAGCTATTAGAGACCTTTGAGTGGTATTAGTCTCTTGAAGTTACGTCGGCAAGGGGACTGTAGTATGCAAATGTGAAGAATTTTCTGTGTGGCTTCGTCAGTGTGGACTACAGTAAAGTGGCAGCCGTGCATCAGTTATAAGTTACTAGAGACCTAAGGGTGGTATTGTTCTCTTGGAAATACGTCGGCAGGGAGCCTGTAAAATGCAAATGCGAAGCAATTTCTGTGACACACTGTCAGTGTGAGAGTACGAGTATTACAGTAATGTTGCAGTGTTGCATCTGTCACAATGTACTAGAGAGTTAAGGGTGGTATTAGGCTCTTAGAGGTATGTCAGAAGGGACCCTGTAGTATGCAATCGTGAAACAATTTCTGTCTCATAGTGTAAGTTTGATGCTGAGGAGACTACAGCAATGTGTCATTGGTGCATCAGTTACAAGCTACTAGAGACCTGAGGGCGGTGTTATTCTCTTGGAGATACATCAGGGGATCTTGTAGTATGCAATAGCGAAGCAATTTCTATGTTGGATCGTCAGTGTGAGGATGTGTGTGGAAGACAGTAAAGTGGCAGTGGGACGTCAGTTACAAGTTATTAGAGGTCTGACGGTGGTATTAGTCTCTTATAGATATGTCAGCACAGAGATTTTAGTATGCAAACACGAAGTAATTTCTGTGTTGAATCGTCAGTGTGAAGTTGCGGGAACTACAGTAAAGCGGTAGTGGAGCAGCAGTTACAATCTACTAGAGACCTGATGGTGATAATATTCACCTGGAGATACTTCAGCGGGAAGACCGTAGTATCGAATCGTGAAGCAGTTTTGTGGTGCATCGTCATTGTGAGGGTTCCAGGACTACAGTAAAGTGGCAGCAGTGTTTCAGTTACAAGCTACTAGAGACCTAAGAGTGGTATTAGTCTATTGGAGATACTTCAGCAGGGAGGCTGCGGTATGCAATCTCAAATGAATGTTCGGGTGCATCGTTGGTGTGAAGGTGCCGGGACAGCAGAAAAGTGGTAGCAATGCTTCAGTCACATGCTGCTAGAGACCTGACGGTGGTATTAGTTTCTTCCAGATATGTTAGCAGGGAACCTGTAGTATGCAATAGAGAAGAAATTTGTTTGTTGCATCTCCAGTGTGACAGTGTGGAGACTACAGTAAAAGGGCAGCGGTGTATCAGTTACAACCTACAAGAGACCTGACAGTGTTACTAGTCTCTTAGAGATACGTCAGCAGGTTTGCCTGTAGTATCCAAATGCGAAGCAATTTTTGTGTTGTAGTCACTGTGCGGTATTAGTCTCTTGGAGATATGTCGGCAGGAAGCCTGTAGTATGCAGTCTTGAAGCAATTTGTTTGTCTGCATCGTCAGTGGGAGGGTATGGGAACTACAGTAAAGGAGCAGCAGTCCATCAGTTAGAAGCTACTAGTACCAGAGGGTGCTATTACACTCTTGGTGTAACCTCAGCTGGGGGCCTGTTGTATGCAGTCCCGATGCAATTTCTGTGTCGCATCCTTAGTGTGTGGGTGCAGGGACTCCAGTAAAGTGGCAGCAGTGCGTCAATTACAACCTATTAGAAGCCTGAGTGTGCTATAAGTCGCTTGGAGAAAAGTCGGCATGGGGTTGTGGTTTGCAGGTGGCAAGCAATATCTGTGTTGCATCGTCAGTGCGAGTTTGCGAGGGCTACAGTGAAGTGGCAGTGGTGAATTAGTTTCATGCGACTAGAGACCTGAGGTTGGTATTAGTATAGAGGACATACGTGTTACAGTTATATGTGCTTGTATTTAATTAAGTGGCAGACAAAAGTTGGCAGCACTTCTGCCCTAGAGTCTTTCGAGAGACAAGTACTAGAAACTAGGTCTTTGACGATGTGTGTCTTTGTGTGGCTGTACAGTGTGAAATAAAGGTAATGTTCAGTGAAGTAGAGAGATTCTTTTTAAACTTAAAACAAGTAAAAGTAACAAGTTATGGATCCAGTTTCGTTTAAGTGTCGTAAGTGACTTAAAGACTCGAAACAGTGACGAAAAGTTAACAAAATACGATAACATGTGCTTGAGAATGAAAACCGTTGTTGTAAAACCTTTTGCTGAACTGTGTTAGTGCAAGTAAGTGCCAAAAACGAGAGTTTTTGCTCTCAGTAGAAAATACAGTAGTCAGAATTTGAGTTTAAATTGTGGTCAACTGAGTTTTGAGTGGAGTACAGCCAGCTGAGATTTGAGGTTAGAAACATCAACAGATGAGTTTTAGGTTTTAAGATTTGTTTTCAGTAAGTAACTTTCGGCCATAAATTGTATTTTGAAGCAAAGATGCAGCAGAAATTGGATATGTCAAAAAAATATAAAACCACTTAACGGACAAATGGACTGGCCAATTTGGAAACGAAAAAGAAGAGACTTGCTGGATTACCATGAAGGTGCATTAGATGTTATTGACAAGAGGTTAGTTAGGCCCAAGCCACTGGAAGATGGTGCAGCAGATGCACAAGCAGAGAAACACAAGGAACAGTTCGATTTGTATCGAAAGGCAAATAGTTATGCAAAGTGTATGATAACTAGTGCCATCAGTGATGAAGTATATCAAAAGGTAATGGACAAGGAAACAGCTAGTGATATGTGGGATGCCTTAAAGCAGCAGTTTGAAGCTTCATCCAAGGATCAGTTGTTCAAAATCTGCACAGACTTTTTCTCCTTCTGCTGGACACCAGGTGATGATGTTTCTACCCACATAGCAAAATTGAAGAGTTTGTGGAATGAGTTAAACAGGGGACTCAAAGCTAAAAACGAAATTGTTTTATCAGACCTTATGTTAGTGTGCAAAACGTTGCGTATTCTGCCAAGTGAATTTGAAACTTTTCAATCAAGTTGGATGTAGTTAATACAGGACGAAAAAAGAACATTTGATGAGTTAACAGTGCAGTTATGTATGTTTGAAAGGAATTTCTTGAAGAATCCAAACAGTGACAAAACACCAAAGGAAGCCTTAATGGTGAACGTAAGTAAACAAAAACCAGATGGCAAAGGCAAGTTCATCTAGAATGACCCAAGAAAAGATGACATTTGCAATTATTGTAAGCGTAAGGGCCACTGGGTAAAGGACTGCAAAAAGTGGATTTATGATGGAAGACCAAATAAAAATCGAAACAGAAGTCAGAAAAGTTGTGCTGCTACTAGTGCTGTGCTAATGTCTGTCTGTGAAGAGGCCTATACAGTTGAGGCAGATTCAGCATCGTGGTGGGTTGATAATGGAGCTACAAGGCATGTAACAAACTGTTCGCAGTATTTTACAGACTTTCTAAAATTTGACACTCCATATGGTGTAAAGGCAGCCAGAAGAGAAACTCTAATGGCAGTGGGAAAAGGCAATATTCAGTTATCATCTCTGACTGATGGGCAAGATGTGATGTTGTAGGATGTGTGGTATGTTCCACAATTATCTAGAAATTTGTTTTCAGTGTTAGCTGCACAGGACCAGAATCCTAATAGTGAATTTAAGTCATCAACAAGAGAGTGTTGGCTTAAAATTGATGACAAGGTAGTGCTGCATGGAACCCATGAGCCCTTTGGTACCTTGTACAAGGCAGACATTCAACCAAATTTGCCCAAAGAAATTGCTGAAGTAAATGCCATTGAAGAAACTTCATTATTGCAGCTGTATCATGAGAGGTGGGGACATCAGGATAAACACCATGTCAAAGGAATATTAGGAAGGGAATTAGGCATAAATGTTCCCTTGGAGAAGTCACTTTGTGAGCCATGCATTTATGGCAAAGCACATCGCTTACCATTTGGTCACAGAGAGAAGTCAACCTGCCCAGGTGAACTAATGTCAGCTGATGTCTGTGGACCTTTCAATGAATCTTTTCAGAAGAAGAGATATATGGTTGTGTTCAAAGACAGCTACACAAACTTAAAGATGCATTGAAATATGTTCTTCAACATTCAAATATGCTGGGTCGTACAGTCAAAGAGCTGTTGAGTGACAACAGTGGAGAATTCGACAGTAAGGAAGTTAAGGAAATACTGCAAGCAGAAGGCGTTACTCAGAGGCTGACAGCACCCAACACACCGCGACAAAATGGTGGAAGTGAGCGGGACATGCAAACTATATTTGAAATGGCAAGAACCTTCAAGTATTCAAATAAAGAAGCTAATTTTCCAGCAGCCATATGGGCAGAATTGGTTGGAGCATCAGTGTACATTTTGAATCGAACTGCAAAATCATCTGTGGAAGGAATTAGTCCATTGAGCTGTGGTTTGGCAAGAAGCCAAGAATAAAACATTTATGTATAATAGGCTCTACATGCTATGCCCACATTCCAGTTAAAAGAAGATTGAAAATGGATAAGAAAGCCGTCAAGGGTTATTTCGTGGGGTACGATGGAGATGCGCGTTACAGAATTTGGGTGAAAGAAGAAAACAAAGTCATTCTCAGCAGATATGTTATCTTCCATGAAAAGCCTGCAAGTTGTGAAGAACAAGTCAAATTACCATTGCAGGATGTTGAGCAAAGTAATCAGGGAAAGTATGCAGCTGAAGAAAAAGATGAAGTAACCTCCAACAAGGAAGAGTCTGAAGAATCGGAGACTGAAGAGGGCAGTGCTGATATCAGAGAAGAGGAAATCCTTATCCAGCCTCATCGACAACTGTGAAATCATTCAACATTAATGAAACCTTCGTGCCTAAATGACTTTGTAATGTTCACTGAAGAGATGATTAATGAAACAAATGAAGAACCAGAATCATATGAAGAAGCTGTAAATAGTACACAACAGTGGCGTAGCGTGAGGGGAGACTTTGAGACTTAGTCTCCCCTGTATTCATGCTTAAAAAAGATGCAATAGTAATTCATATCAAAAATATAAACAACTTTCTACTGAGAGCACTAAATGTGCGAAGACGTCAGTTTTGTAGACCGCGCCGCCGCACCCTGAGTATTGGTGTATTTGCCGGACTCAGACTCGACTGCTCCCACTCCAACTCCCAGTCTCTGCCTCTCTTTCCTTACCTGGCTCTGTGCGCCTGCCCTCCACTTTCCCTCTTCCACGAAGGCCGGTGCGCTGCACTTGCTAGCAGGTATCGAGACTAGTCCCTGCCGCTTCTATTCTGGCTTTTAACACGGAAGAGAACAGTTGCGCGGTTTGCGTTCATAGTCATTCTTGTGTGAATTAAGTGCATATTTTCGTTGTGTCACCAACATGAGTGAGCCAGCAACAGAACACCTTATAGAATTTGTATTAAGAACGCCTTTTTCTACATTAACGTACAAAAAAAAAAAAAAAATTGGGAATTGAAGGACAAACGACCTACTCCTATACTCAGTGTAGTTGAAGTGAAGCCAAACAAAAACGCACCTTTCAGACAGCCTGGTACGAAAAGTATGCCTGGCTGACTGCGAATGCAGTTAATAACAGATTATATTGTTATATATGTCTTCGGTTTGGTGGTGAAAAGGAATGATGCAATGAGGGCATTTGTACAATAAAGAACTTTGACAGGAAAGCACAAAAGCAAAACGTCACCTGCAGAACAAATAATCATTTCAGTTATTGGGCAAAAGTAGAATGAGCACGCCTTTCTGAAGCCGCGCGACTGACAGCAATAAAATACAACAAACAGGTTGCATCCAGCAAGAGAGTATTGGCTCGTCTTATTCAGGCAATTGTATTTCTTTGTAAACAAGAACTAGCCTTTCGCGGCCATCGAGAAGACGAATCCTCCAGCAACAAAGGTAACTATATGGAATTGTTGGATTTACTAGCTCAAGGAGAGCAGTTAATCCGAGACCATCTGTCATCATCTTCAACTTTTAAAGGGACTTCTCCAGATATACAGAATGATGTAATAGAAATGATAACTCTGGAAGTTAATGAGAAAATAAAATCTGATATTCAGAACTGCAATTTCATTTTGATTCAGGCTGATGAAACATTAGGCGTGTCATGCAAGAGTCAAATGAGTATAACATTAAGGTATTGTATTGCAGACAAAATTGAGGAAAGATTCGTTGGATTTTACGAGGTTTCTGGAGATAAAACTGCTGAAGGTTTGTCAAACATTATTCATGCAGTATTGAAAGAATGGAATGTGGAAGGAAAAGTGGTTAGTCAAACATATGATGGCGCTTCAGTAATCGCGGGCAGAGAAAGAGGACTACAACAATTGGTGAAGCAGTTCTGTCGCTATGCGCTCTTTATTCATTGTTACGCACACCAACTGAATTTGGTACTGTTACATGCCTTCAAAATTATATGACAAGTACGCATGTTTGTAAGTGAGCCTACTGTATTCCGTTTTTCAGCAAATCATCAAAACGAACTGTATTGCTAATTGAGAAAGGATTAACTGCCACATGCAAGCAACACTCGCTGGAACTTTCGTTACAGGGCAGTTTCAACAACATTTAGTCATTTCTTAGGGCTATATAGTGTTTTTAATTATATATTTGATGATACAGACTCCTAGTGGGACCCAGAATCTTTGAGCTGTGCTGTGGGAATGAAACGACGGATAGATGATCCTACGTTTGTCTACTTGCTTTGCTTCTACCGAGGGTGCTTTGTTTATGTTGATCATCTCTTTAATGTTCTTCAGTCAAAATCTGTCAGTGTAAATGCTTCCCACGATGAAATAAGAACTGTTTTGAGAAACTTACGACAGTTAAGAATGGAAACATTCGTTGATGAATGCATTAAATGCACCTTGTGTTTGAATGGCAACTTATCATTCTGTGACAGTCAAAAGACATCTCTCAGGGCACTAACTTACGAGATACTGGATTTGCAAATTGCTCAGATGGAAAGAAGGTTTCAAGACTTTCCCCAGATTCAGTTTGTTGAACTTTTGAACGAAAAGTTTTTCCGAACTATCAAAAAGAATTCCCAAAGTTGAACTGCTTCAATTATTAGAACAGTACCCTTTTTTCAAACAAGAACAACTTGAAAATGAACTGTGTAACGTATACGCTGATGAGAAAAAACACTTATCTCCAAGAATCCTCTTAAAGTACATTGTCAACAATGATTTAGACTCCGTTTAAGAAGAAACAACTAAGTTCCTGCGTTTGGTTTTGACCCTAACCGCAACTACAGCAAGCAGTGAACGAAGTATGAGTACTCTTAAACGAGTGAAGAATTATTTAAGGAATTCAATGTCCAACATCCGGCTGTCCTGTTTGAGCACGTTAGCAATAGAAAAGACACTACTTGGAGAGCTATCCAGTGATCAGATATTTGTAGACCGAGCTATAGACTTATTCGTGGAAAGAAAAGTCAGGCACGTTGCACTTGTGTACAAGAAAATATAAGTGCTTCTTCTATTGCTGCTGAAGTTCTACAAATCTGTCATCGTTTCTTGAACAAGTTAGTTATTATTATTATTAGTGGCGGTGGTAGTGGTAGTGGTAGTAGTAGTAGTAGTAGTTGTTGTTGTTTTATTTGATGCATTTTGTTTCATTTGTTTAAATTATTGTTTATTGTGTTGTTTTGTCTCCCTATAATAACTACAGAGTCTCCCCAACCTTTACAACCATGCTACGCCAATGGTACACAAAGTGTTTACTGTAAGCAAGCTATGAAAAATGAAATGAAGTCACTACAAGAGAATCAGACATGGGAACTGACTACTCTACCAAAAGTAGCAAGAGCTATACCATGCAAGTGGGTTTGTCGTGTAAAGACTAATGATGATGGAAGTGTTGAGAAATATAAAGCAAGACTTGTCATCAAGGGATTTAACCAACGCTACTGTGTAGACTACAGTGAGACCTTCAGTCCAGTAGCTAAGTTGAAAACAATTCGTTCAATGTTAAGTGTTGCTGCAGCTGAAAAGATGCATCTAATACAGTTTGATGTGTCTACAGCATTCTTGTATGGAGAACTAGAAGAAATAATATTCAAGCAACAGCTAGAAGGATTTAATGATGGCACAGAGAGAGTTTGCAAATTAAGGCGAAGTTTGTATGGACTTAAGAGAGCCCCAAGATGTTGGAGTAAACGGCTTGGAGCATTTCTCATGTCAGCAGGTTTTAAGGCAAGTGATGCAGATCCTTGTTTACATATCAGAGAAGAAGGTGGCAAGAAACTGTTAGTTGCTCTTTATGTTGATGATGAGTTAGTTATGGCAAGTGATCAGCTGGATGCCAGAAAGTTTGTTGATGAGTTGAAGGCTGAATTTAAGATCACTGTGAAACCAGCATCATATTTCCTTGGACTTGAGATAAAACACTTTAATGATGGTGCAATCAAGATAAGTCAACAAGCCTATGCAAAGAAGATTCTGGAGCGTTTCAGTTTCAAGAGTGCAAACCTGTCTCAATACCAATTGTAAAGGAACCAGATAAATTACAGGTAGAGGGAAAGAATGCAATTTCCCTATCGGCAAGCAGTTGGAGCACTGATGTACCTGATACTTGTAATGAGACCTGACCTGGCTTATAGTGTGAGCTTCCTGTCCCGAACCCTTGACACAGCATCAACAGAAGATGTATTGCGACTAAAGCGAGTACTCCAGTATGTAGAAGGTACATGTGACCTAGGCATAATCTATTGCCCAAATTTGTGCAGTGGCATACACTCCTGGAAATGGAAAAAAGAACACATTGACACCGGTGTGTCAGACCCACCATACTTGCTCCGGACACTGCGAGAGGGCTGTACAAGCAATGATCACACGCACAGCACAGCGGCACACCAGGAACCGCGGTGTTGGCCGTCGAATGGCGCTAGCTGCGCAGCATTTGTGCACCGCCGCCGTCAGTGTCAGCCAGTTTGCCGTGGCATACGGAGCTCCATCGCAGTCTTTAACACTGGTAGCATGCCGCGACAGCGTGGACGTGAACCGTATGTGCAGTTGACGGACTTTGAGCGAGGGCGTATAGCGGGCATGTGGGAGGCCGGGTGGACGTACCGCCGAATTGCTCAACACGTGGGGCGTGAGGTCTCCACGGTACATCGATGTTGTCGCCAGTGGTTGGCGGAAGGTGCACGTGCCCGTCGACCTGGGACCGGACCACAGCGACGCACGGATGCACGCCAAGACTGTAGGATCCTATGCAGTGCCGTACGGGACCGCACCGCCACTTCCCAGCAAATTAGGGACACTGTTGCTCCTGGGGTATCGGCGAGGACCTTTCGCAACCGTCTCCATGAAGCTGGGCTACGGTCCCGCACACCGTTAGGCCGTCTTCCGCTCATGCCCCAACATCGTGCAGCCCGCCTCCAGTGGTGTCGCGACAGGCGTGAATGGTGGGACGAATGGAGACGTGTCGTCTTCAGCGATGAGAGTCGCTTCTGCCTTGGTGCCAATGATGGTCGTATGCGTGTTTTGCGCCGTGCAGGTGAGCGCCACAATAAGGACTGCATACGACCGAGGCACACAGGGCCAACACCCGGCATCATGGTGTGGGGAGCGATCTCCTACACTGGCCGTACACCACTGGTGATCGTCGAGGGGACACTGAATAGTGCACGGTACATCCAAACCATCATCGAACCCATCGTTCTACCATTCCTAGACCGGCAAGGGAACTTGCTGTTCCAACAGGACAATGCACGCCCGCATGTATCCCGTGCCACCCAACGTGCTCTAGAAGGTGTAAGTCAACTACCCTGGCCAGCAAGATCTCCGGATCTGTCCCCCATTGAGCATGTTTGGGACTGGATGAAGCGTCATCTCACGCGGTCTGCACGTCCAGCACGAACGCTGGTCCAACTGAGGCGCCAGGTGGAAATGGCATGGCAAGCCGTTCCACAGGACTACATCCAGCATCTCTACGATCGTCTCCATGGGAGAATAGCAGCCTGCATTGCTGCGAAAGGTGGATATACACTGTACTAGTGCCGACATTGTGCATGCTCTGTTGCCTGTGTCTATGTGCCTGTGGTTCTGTCAGTGTGATCATGTGATGTATCTGACCCCAGGAATGTGTCAATAAAGTTTCCCCTTCCTGGGACAATGAATTCACGGTGTTCTTATTTCAATTTCCAGGAGTGTATTAGATTGCTACAGCGATGCAGACTTTGGAGGGTGCAACAAAACTGGATGGTCGACAACTGGTGTACTTATTGCACATGCAGGTGGAGCTATCTCCTGGCTTAGCCAAAGACGGGCAGTGACTACAACATCTACAACAGAAGCAGAGCTGGTAGCCGCAACAGAAGCTGTGAAGGAGACAATTTATCTGTGTAGACTTTTTAGAGGAACGAGAAAGCTGAGTGGAGTTCCAGCCCTTAAAGTTGACAATCAGGCAACAGTGAAACTGGCACAAAACCCCGAGTTCCATCATTGCACTAAGCATATAAAAATAAAGTATTTCTTCGTCCGAGAAAAGGTGTTGGAAGGAGAGTTAGGCATTCAACATATTTCAACTGAGGACCAGTTAGCAGATATACTGACGAAGCTGCTGCCAAAACCAAGACTGTTGGATTTATGTCATAAGATGGGTATTTCATGTTGATGTGTTCCCTTTTTTTCTTAAGGGGCTCCGGAAAGGCTCAAAATCATGAAAAGTTCAATTTTTACTTTTTTTGCGTTTTCTGAATCTGCAGACTATTACCCTTTAATAGATATATAATTTATTCGATTCCGAAGACTACAACTATTTTTAAATTTTTTTTGAAATGTGTTCTACATGGGCGTGACCCACTGTGGCGCTGTTAAACTGCTGTCAAATGGTGTTATTATTAACGTCCAAGTTCATCAGGTACATTTTAGCGATGTGAGATAAAGTATGTGTTGTGGCTAACCTGTGATGGTTGAATATATATCGCTGGTGTGATTGTCGATTGTTTCTGTTTATTTACTCTGTCGTTATCTCGAAAATATTCGTAATTAATTCTGTTTCTTGAGTCTCTGCTTTGTTGAAGTATAATAATGAGTAAAAGTAAAGTTATTAGAAATCCTCTGAAGGCTTTTAAGAAAAGGAGAAATGTTGGAAAGCCAAAGGTATGTGTTATTACTGTAAATAATAACATTCTAACATGGTACAAGCAATGCTTGCTTTAGACAAGGAACGCCTTCGGGCTGCAGACAGGGCTGTAAAGAGTCTAGAAATACTAGCAAGAGTAAACAGGAGGAGGAATAAGAGGAAGCTGGAGGAGGAGTTTGCAGAGGATGAAGATAATCCATCCTATGGACCTGGAATGCACTAAAAAGTTAATCCAATCTTTGTCGCTCGATTCCCAAAACTTTTATTTTCTCATACTAATTACATGTTTTCTAAGGATCTTCCAAACATATTTGTTTCAAACTTTCAGTAAATGTTACACAGTACCTTCTGCATAATTTAACACAGCCTTTTTCCAAAAAACTGTATATTTTTGAATATATAAATAAAAAATTGCAAAAAAATGTTGTGAATTTTCATTACAATTGAAAAAAAGTCATCTTTAATAACTGAACTAAAATTTTGTGAAATCCCTGTGTTAAGTTGTAGCCCATATTCCAATAAATAATCTGTAAAAAGTTCAACTTCCTACCTCAAATACTTTGTGAGGAAAGATGTAATTTATAAGCGTTATTTTAACATTGCAAGTATAGGGCGTTCTGGAGCCCCTTAATTAAATAAGGGAAAGTGTTACAGTTATATGTGTTTGTATTTAATTAAGTGGCAGACAAAAGTTAGCAGTACTTGTGCTCTAGAGTCTTCGGAGAGATAAGTACTCGAAACTAGGGCTTTGACGATGTGTGTCTTTGTGTGGCTGTACAATGTGAAATAAACGTAATGTTCAGTGAGGTAGACAGATTCTTTTTAAACCTAAAACAAGTAAAAGTAACAATACGTTGGCAGAAAGCCTTTGGTATGCAATCACGAAGCAATTTCTGTGCCGCTTGCTCATTGTGAGAGTGCGGCGACTACAGTAAAGTGGCAGTGGGGCATCAGTTACTAGCTGCTAGAGACCTGATGGTGGTATTAGTCTCTTGCAGTACATCGGTAGGGTGCGGTTAGGATACAATCATGAACATATTGCAGTGTTGCATCATCAGTGTGAGGGTGCGGGAACTACAGTAAAGTAGCAGGGGTGCAACAGTCACAACGTACTAGAGACATGAGGTTGATCTTAGTCTCTTGGAGATACGTCGGCACAGAGCCTGTGGTATGCAAGTGCAAAACAATTTCTGTGTTGCATCATTAGTGTGGCAGTGCGGGAACTACAGTAAAGTGGTAGTGGTGCATCAGTTACAAGCTACTAGAGACCTGCAGGTGGTATTAGTCTCTTGAGATACGTCAGCTTGTAGCATGTAGTATGCAATGATGATGCAATTTCTGTGTTGCATCGTCAGTGTGAGGATGCGGGGACGACAGTCAAGTGGCAGTGGTGCATCAGTTACAAGTTAGTAAAGACTTGAGGGAGGTATTAGTCTCTTCTAGATATGTTGGCAGAGAGCGTGTAGTGTACAATTGCTGAGCAATTTCTGTGTTGCATTATCAGTGTGAGGTTTTCAAGGAGTACAGTACAGAGGTAACAGTGCATCAGTTACAAGCTACTAGAGACCTGTTGGTGGTATTAGTATCTTTGAGATACTGCGGCAGCGAAACTGTAGTATACAGTCATGAAGCAATTTCTGTGTTGCATCGCCAGTGTGATGGTATGGGGACTACAGTAATGTTTCAGTGGTGCATCAGTTACAAGCTGCTAGTGACATGAGGGTGGTATTAGTCTCTCAGAGACAATTCGGGGGGGAGCCTGAAGTATCCAATGGCAAAGAAATGTGTGTGTCACATCATCAGTGTGAGGATAGGTGGACTACAGAAAAGTAGCAGCGGGGCATCAGTTACAAGCTACTAGAGACTTGACAGCAGTATTAGTCTCTTGAAGATACAGTGGCAGGGGACCTGTAGTATGCAGTTGCTAAATAATTTCTGTGTCTCATCGTCAATGTAAGGGTGTGGGCCTACAGTAAAGAGGCAACGTTGCATCAGTTATAAGCTACTAGAGGCCTGCGTGTGATATTAATCTCTTGGAGGTACTTTGCTGGGAGGTAGTTGTATGCAATCCCTAAGAAATATTTGTCTCGCATCGTCAATGTGAGGATGTGGGGACTATAGTATAGGTGCAGCAGTGCGTCAGTTACAAGCTATTTGATACCTGAGGGTGATATTAGTCTCTTGGAGGAACGTCAGCAGAGGGCCAGTAGTATGCAAGTGCAAGGCAATTTCCTTGTTGCACATTCAGTGTGAGGGTGCAGGGAGTACAGTAAAATGGCTGTTGTGCATCAGTTACAGCTACTACAGAAAATAGGGTAGTATTATTCTCTTGGATATATTTCGGCAGGGAGTCTGCATTATGTAATCGCGAAGAAATATCTTTGACCAATCGTCAGTGACAGGGCGCGGGAATTAGTAGAGATCTGAGGATGGTATTATTCTGTTGGAGATACATCATCAGGGAGCTGGTAGTATGCAATCATAAAGCAATTTCTGTGTTGCATTGTCAGTGTTAGGGTGCGGTGACTACAGTATAGTAGCAGCGGTGCATCAGTCAAAGGTACTAGAGACCTGAGGGTGTTATTACTCTTTTGAAAATACCTCAGCAGGGAGCCTCTAGTATTCAATCACAAATAAATTTCTTTGTTGTATCGCCTGTGTGAGGGTTTGAGAACTACAGTAAAGTGTCAGCGGTGCATCAGTTACAAGCTACTAGAGATATGAGGGTGGTAATAGTCTCTTGGAAATACCTTGTCAATGACCCTGTTGTACGCAATCGCGAAGCAATTTCTGTGTCGGTTTGTCAGTGTTGGGATGTGTATACTACAGTAATGTGGCAGAAGAAATGCATCAGTCACAAGCCCCTAGAGACCTGAAAGCGGCGAAGGAAGGCGTGGACTTCAATAAAAGCCAATGGGCAGTTGGAACATTCCAACTGTTGAAGTCACCTGGCCCAGTTGGAATTTTTCTAGCTCTCCTGCAACAGGCTGGAGAAAATCTCATAAGAGTACTATGCAGGTTATTCGATGTTAGCCTAGCAATAGAAATCATTCTCAATGTTTAGAGGACAGTGACGGCTGTCTTCATTCCAAAGCCAGGGAGAATTGATCGTACCAATGCCAAGGATATCAGACCAATCAGTTGTCCTTCTTCATTCTCAACACATTGGAAAAACTTAGAAGTGTATATGTTGGGGAGAGGAGGCTAATTAGAGCCCTGCTGCATTCAAACCAACACACATATCAATCAGGTAAATCATATGAGACAGCTCTCCACCAACTCATTGGGAAAGTGGAGAAAGGATTTCACTTCCAAGAAATAGCCTTCTGTATTTTCCTGGATATCGAGGGGGCCTTCAACAACACGACCTTAGATTCCATGGTAAGGGCAGCAGAGTTGCATGACCTAGGGACCACTATATGTAATTGGGCCAGAGCCATGCTTCGTGGAAGTAAGGTAGAAGCTAACATGATAAATGAAAAGATGGTGATTAATACCACTAGAGGCTGCCCACAAGGAGGAGTTCTGTCACCTTTATTGTGGAATCTAGTGGTGAACAAACTCATTGAGGAACTAAATTCCAGACAATGCTTCTGCCAAGGATACCCAGGTGACCTTATCATAGTAATACTTGGCAAATTTACTGACTTAGTTAGAAATATGGCACAAGGAGGATTGGACATTGCGGAAAATTGGTGCATTAAGTAGGATCTGAGTGTTAATCCTAAGAAGACTGTTATGGTGCCATTTACAAAGAGGTGATTCCAACACTCAAGTTGGAATCTAAGGCTCTACAATGAAACTCTACCTGTGAAGTGGATAGTGACATATCTAGGGTTAACCTTAGATGAGACAAGGAGGAGTTCTGTCACCTTTATTGTGGAATCTAGTGGTGAACGAACTCATTGAGGAACTAAATTCCAGACAATGCTTCTGCCAAGGATACCCAGGTGACCTTATCATAGTAATACTTGGCAAATTTACTGACTTAGTTAGAAATATGGCACAAGGAGGATTGGACATTGTGGAAAATTGGTGCATTAAATAGGATCTGAGTGTTAATCCTAAGAAGACTGTTATGGTGCCATTTACAAAGAGGTGATTCCAACACTCAAGTTGGAATCTAAGGCTCTACAATGAAACTCTACCTGTGAAGGGGATAGTGACATATCTAGGGTTAACCTTAGATGAAAAACTAACATGGATCTCTCACATTGAGAATATCTGCGCCAAGGCAAAAAGTACTCTAGTGAGTACCAGCAGGGATTGTGGTAAAAACTGGGGCATAAGCCCTAGAGGTATGCACTGGATATACGCCACAGTGGTTAGACCTAGGATTTCCTATGGAGCTGTAGTGTGGTGGAAGAAGGTAGAACAGTGGGTTGCAGCTGAGGGCTTGCTAAGGTGCAGAGACTGGCCTATTTAGCCATAACAGACGCAATTAGCAGCACACCAAGCGCTGGGATGGAAGCCATGCTGAACATGCCTCTACTACACCTTTGGGTCAAGATGGAGGCAGCAGCTGGGGCATACAGACTTAAAACTGACAAAAACAGGATCTCATCGAGACATCGGGAATCACACACTAACATAGTGAGTGAGGTAAACATAGCAATGGCTGGGGAAATGCCTGCCGACTATATAATAACCCCCATCTGCTTCAACAAGCCTTATGATATAATAATTGGAAGCAGGGTGCAGTGGGAAAAAACAGTTCGACCCGATATGGGGGACATTGTTTGAATCCAAATGGGTCGAAGTCAGACCAAGGCATTGGGGCAGGGGTGTACGAGGTTCAGCCAAAACTAGAGGGCATTATCCCTCTATAAAACTAGCCTCTGTATTCCAAGCTGAAATTACTGCAATCAGGGCATGTGTGGAGGAGAATATGCATAGGGTGCTACAATGACCTTAGCATCTACATCTATTCAGACAGCCAGGCAGTCCTGAAATCTCTGGCAACTCCTGCAACAAGATCTATAACTGTTGCAGAATGCCACAGGGCTCTGGTGGAGCTAGCA
This sequence comes from Schistocerca piceifrons, assembly GCF_021461385.2. NCBI lineage: Eukaryota > Metazoa > Arthropoda > Insecta > Orthoptera > Acrididae > Schistocerca > Schistocerca piceifrons. The sequence continues at coordinate 970,455,828 of NC_060139.1, read as the reverse complement.
GGAAGCAATAGGGTAAACATAGTTTGGGTCCCTGGCCACTCAGGGATCTGTGGCAATGAACAAGCCGACAGATTGGCCAGGATGGGGCAACGACTCCATTTATTGGACCGGAAACTGTCATGACAATCATCAAGGGTATGATCAAACTAGAACTACGGAACTGGCTCTAGAAACAGCACATAGAATATTGGACCAAGAACCATAAACAAAAACGTGCTAAGGTAATGATGACCTAGCAGTGTATTAAAAGAAACTCTGTAATCCTGGGACTGAAAAGGAAAAAGATCTAACTCATGTCTGGACTGATGACCAGCGATGGTAATTTCAAAAAACACCTACACACAATGAGTATAAGGGAAGAAGACCCCAAATGTAGGATCTGTGATGAGGGTGAAGAGGCTGCATCACACCTAATCTTCGAATGCATGACAGTGGAGAGCAAAAGATACAGAATCTTCAGGACAACTAGACCTGAAGAAATTGTGTCTAACAAAAAACTGGTAAAGGGACTCCTTGCACAATTTAAGGGAATTGGCAGGCTTTACTAATTACACAGGGAGAGATACCACACATTAAACTTGGTTTCAGTGTGGGCATGGCCAGTAAGACCTAAGCTTTTTTAGCTTCCCTGTCAAAATCACATCAAATCAGATCAATCAATATGAAGGTACGGGGGCTAAAGTTAAGTGGCAGTGATGACTCAGTTACATCCTACTAGAAACGTGTGAGTGATACTATTCTGTTGGAGATACGTCGCGGGGAGCCTGTAGTGTGCAAACGCAAAGCAATTTCTGTGTCACATCCTCAATGTGAGGGTTGGAGAATACAGCAAAGTGGCAGCAGTGCATCTGTTAAAAACTCCTAGAGACCTGAAGGCGGTATTAGTCTCTTGGAGACATCTCGGCAGGTAGACTGTAGTGTGAATGGGGGAGCAAATTCTGTGTCTCATTGTGTGTGTGAGGTCGGACAACTACAGGAAAGTGGCAACTGATCCACTGCTGCCACTTTACTGTAGTACGCACACCCTAACACTAACGATGATACACGGAACATGATTCGCAATTTCATACTACAGGCTCCATGCAGACGTTTATCCAAGAGACTAATACCACCCCCATGTCTCCATTAGCTTGTAACTGATGCACCACTGCCACTTTACTGTAGTCCCAGCACAATCACACTGTCACGATACAGAAATTGCTTCACAATTGCATACTACAGGCTCCCGGCCAAAGTATCTCCAAGAGACTAATACCACCTTCATGCCCGTAGTAGCTTGTAACTGATGCACCGCTGACACATAACTGTAGTCCCCACACCCTCACACCTGACGAAGCGACACATAAATTGCTTTGCGACTGCTTAATACAGGCTTACTGCCTATGTATCTCCAAGTGACTAATACCGCCCTCAGGACGCAAGTAGCCTGTAACAGATACAACGCTTCCATTGTACTGTAGTCTCCGCATCCTCACACTGACGAAGTGACACAGAAATTACTTTGCGATTTCATACTACAGGCTGCCTGCCAACGTATTTCCAAGAGACTGTTACCACCCTCAGGTCTCTAGTAGCTCTTAACTGATGCACCACTGCCACTCTTCTGTAGTCCCGCACCCCCACACTGAAGATGCGACACCGAAATTTCTTGGCACTTACTTACTGCAGGCTCCCTTGCGACGTATCTCCAAGAAATCTATACCACCCTCAAGTCTCTACTAGCTTGTAACTGATGAACCATTGCCATTTTACTGTACTCCCCACACCCTCACACTGACGATGCGACATAGAAATTACCTAGGAATTGCATACTACACTCCAATGCTGACCTGTCTCTGAGAGACTAATACCAACCTAAGGTCTCTAGTAGCATGAAACTGATGCACCACTGACAATTTACTGTAATCGCTGTACCCTCACAATGATGATGTGACACAGAAATTGCAATACAACTGCAGGCTCCCTACCGACTTGAATCCAAGAGACTAAACTGAACTCGATATCTAGTACATTGTAGCTGATGCATCACTGCCACTTTACTGTAGTCCCCACACCCTCAAACTGACAATGCAACACTAAAATTGCTTCACCAATGCATACTACAGGTTCTCTGCAGACGTATCTCCAAAAGAGTAATACGGCCTTCAGGTCTCTAGTAGCTTCTAACTGATGCACCTTTGCCACGTTACTGTAGTCCCCACACCCTCACACTGACGATACAACAAAGATTATATACTACAGCCTCCCTGCCGACATATCTCCAAGAGACTAATACCACCCTCAGAGCTTTAGTAGCTTATAACTGACGCACAGCTCTGTGCTAGCTGGTAACTGATGCACCGCTGCCACTTTGCTGTTGTCCCTGCACCCTCTCAGTGACGATGAAAAATAGAAATTGATTCACAACTGCATACTACAGACACCTTGCCGACGTATCTCCAAGAGACTAATAACACACTCTGTTCTCTACTAGCTTGTAACAGATACACCGCTGCCACTTTACTGTCATACCCTCACCCTCACAATGACAATGCGACAAAGAAAATGCTTCACAGTTGCATACTACAGGCTCCCTGACAATGTATCTCTAACAGCCGAATACCACATTCAGGTATGTAGTAGCTCGTAACTGATCCACCACAGCCAGTTTTCTGTAGTCCCCGCATCTTCACATTGACAATGTGACACAGAAATTGCTTCACGTTTACATAATACAGGCTAACTGCGACGTATCTAAAATAGACTAGTATCACATTCAAGTCTCTAGAAGCTTGTAACTGATGCACTGTTGCCACTTTACTGTACCCCCCGCACCCTCACACAGACGTAACGACACAGATATCTTAGCGATTGCATACTACAACCTAATTGCTGAGGTATCTCCAAAAGACTAATACCACCCTCAGGTCTCTAGTAGCTTGTAACTGTTGCACCGCTGACACTTTACTGTAGTTGCCATACACACACAGTGACGATGCGACACAGAAATTGCTTCCTGTTGCGTATTAAGGGCTGCTTGCCGATTTACCTCCAATAGACTAATACCATCCTCAAGTTTCTAATAGCTTGTAACTGATGCACTACTGCCATCTTACTGTAGTCCCCACTCCCTCACACTGACGATGCAACTCAGAAATTCCTTGACGAGTATATGCTACATGCTCTCAAACGACGTATCTCCAAGAGACTAATGCCACCCTCAGGACTCTAGTAGCATGCAACTGATGCACCATTGGTTCTTTGCTGCATTCCCCACACTGTCACACTAAAGATGCGATACTGAAATTGCATAGCTACGGCATACTACAACAGCAATGCTGACGTATCTCTAAGAGATTAATACCACCCTCAGGTCTCTAGTAGCTTTCAACTGATGCACTGTTACCACTTTACTGTACTCCTCGTACCCTCACTGTGACGATTCAATACAGTAATTGCTTCCCAACTGCGTATTACATTATGCTTGCCAACTTAGCTCGAATAGACTAATACCATCCTCAAGTTTCTAATAGCTTGTAGATGATGCACCACTGCCACTTTACTGCAGTCCATGCACCCTCACACTGCCGATGCGACACAGAAATTGCTTCGTGTTTGCATACTACGTGCTCCCTGCCGACGTATCTCCAAGTGACTAACACCACCCTCAGAGCTTTAGTAGCTTATAACTGATGCACAGCTGCCACTTTATCGTAGTTCCCGCACCATCACACTGACAATGGAACACAGAAATTTCTTCGCAATTGCACACTACAGGCTCCCCACCGACGTATCTCCAAGAGACTAATACCGCATTCAGGTCTCTAGTAGCATCTAACTGATGCTCAGCTACCACTTTACTGAATTCTCCGCACCATCACACTGACGATGCGACACAAAAATTGCTTCACTATTGCATACTACTGGCTCCCAGCCGACGAATATCCAAGATACTACGAGGGCGGTTCAGAAAGTAACCTCCGATTGGTCACAGTGCGGGTTGTGGGGGGAGTAGCGACGCCATCTGTGCGTTCACGCACTCAACAGGTCAGTTGGCATTAAGCCGTGGTCGAGTGAACGTCGTACCTGCGCTAGTTTAGTTTTTGTGGCAGTTTGAAATGTGTGCTGCAATAGAAAACCCCGCCAAATGTGAAGTGCGTGCTGTCATAAGGTTTTTTACAGCCAAAGGATATTCTGCAGCAGCTATTCATCGTGAGCTTTGTGCCGTGTACGGACCAAGAGTTATGAGTGAAGGAGTTGTCCGTGAATGGGTACGTTTATTTAAAAGTGGACGAGAAAACGTTCATGATGAAGAGAGGAGTGGTAGACCATCATTGGTGACTGACGAACTTGTTCAGACAGTTGATGCAAAAGTTCGTGAAAATCGACGTTTATCAATGTCGGAGTTGTCTACTGGTTTTCCACAGATTTTTAAGACTCTCTTGTACGAGATAGTGACAGCAAGATTGGGTTACCGTAAGTTCTGTGCACGATGGGTGCCCAAAATTCTTACCGACCACCACAAAACTCAAAGAATGGCCTCTGCATTAGACTTTCTGTCACGTTATGAGGACGAAGGAGAACCATTGCTAAACAGAATCGTGACCGGTGACGAAACCTGGATTAAGTACGTGAACCCTGAGACAAAAGAACAATCAAAGATGTGGGCACATTCAAATTCGCCTACCAAACCAAGAAAAGCCTCGCAAGATTTTTCTGCCAGAAAACTGATGGCAACGGTGTTTTCGGATGCCAAAGGGGTGTTGTTGGTTGAATTCATGGAACGTGGTACGACCATTAATCAAGACGTGTACTGTGAAACAATAAAAAAGCTACGACGGGCTATACAGAACAAACGCCGTGGTATGCTGACTTCCGGTATCGTTTTTTTGCACGATAACGCCCGTCCTCACTCTGCTCGCAGAACAACGGCCCTTCTTGAGTCCTTCAAGTGGGACGTTATCAACCATCCACCTTACAGCCCAGACCTGGCGCCAAGTGATTATCACCTCTTCAAGCATTTGAAGAATTGGCTCGGGTCACAGCGGTTTGATGACGATGAAGAGCTCAAAGATGCGGTCACAGGCTGGCTCCAGGCACAAGCGGGTGATTTTTATGCAGAAGGAATTTCAAAGCTTGTGAAGAGATACGATAAGTGCCTCAATCGCTATGGAGACTACGTAGAAAAATAGTGCAAAGATGTAGTTGTAAGATGTATATATTAAAATATTTTTATTTAACTTGGTGTGTTTTTTTAAATCAACCGGAGGTTACTTTCTGAACGGCCCTCATAATACTGCCCTCAGGTCTTTAGTACCTTGTAACTCATGCACTGCTTCCACTTTGCTGTAGTCCCCGGACCCCCACACAGACGATGCATCACAGAAATTGCTTCGCAATTGCATACTACAGGCTCCCTGACGACATATCTCCAAGAGTCTAATACCGCAGTCAGTACTCTAGTAGCTTTTAACTGATGCTTCGCATCCATTTTACTGTAGTGTTCGCACCTACACACTGACGTCACAACACAGAAAATGCTTCGCGATTGCATACTACAGGCTCCCTGCCGACATATCTGCAAGATATTAATAGTACCCTGAGGTCTCTAGTGGCTTGTAACTGATGCACCGCTGTCACTTTACTGTAGTCCTTGCACCCTCACACTGACGATGCAACACAGAAGTTGCTTTGTGCTTGCATGCTACAGGCTGCCTCCCGACGTATCGCTAAGAGACTGATACCATCCTGTGGTCTCTTATAACTTGTAACTTATGCGCTCCTGCCACTTTACTGTTTGGCAAGCGACAGATATCAGACATCATCAAACCACCATTGGAGCAACTGTTTTCCTGGACTTACGAAGTTTTGCGCCGAAACACGCATACGATGGAAATCTCCTAAAATGGGAAGTCAGCAGTGGTGTCAATAGAATGAGTCAAGCCATCTTGCATGCCTGCTGATGGTAACGAAGAACCTCACCCAGCAAACAAGCCAGCACCGAGGATATCGGAGGAAACAATTCCTCTTGTGCCTCCACCGTCCAGTGGGAAGACATCGCCCGAGCAAATACTGCATAGACATATGCGAGCAGGTTGGCGGGTATGCTTCAAGTACCCATACGTCCTGGGTGCTCCACACTTTCAGCAGGGAGGCTAACGACACTGGTTTCAAGTGGCCGCGCTAAAAGCAGAGAGGTTGCTACGCAGCCGGAGTATGACTGCACTCGGATTTTGCTTTGGTTCCTAGATTGTTCTTAGTTTTTGTATTTGACAACTTCGTGTTGGTTTCTGGAATTATTTTGTGTGTTTTTGTGTGACTGCTAATTTGATTCGGTTTAGTGGATGCAGTCAAACAACAAAAGCAACACTCTCAAGAAGTTCTGTGTTATTTCAGCAGTATATATTAGTAACTTCAGTGGTGACACCGATATTACGAACATGAAAAGCAAGAAAAGTGACCACAAGAATGGAAGGTACTCGATCACGTACAAAATTGGACAGCAGGAAGACGAAAGCAGCGGAGTTCATGCTACTCCAATTAAAAATTTATCCGTGCCGTTTCGTAATAGCGGCGAATCAGAAACGGGTTTAGTCTCGCGGGTGGCTCTACGTTTACCACCGTTTTCGCCACAGAACCCGAAAATTTGGTTTGCACAGGCAGAAGCAAATTTCCTGTATAGTGGAATAACGAACGAGAAAACAAGTGGTAAGCCAGCTGGACCAAAACTACGTATCTATGGTGGAAGATATAATTGTCAGTCCACCATCTGAAAACTGTTACCAGCACCTGAAGTCAGGGTTAATACATTGGGTTTCCAAGTCTGTTGAGCAACGAATCCTACATTTATTGTATCATGAAGGGATGGGAGACAAGACGCCTTCGCGATTTCTCCGACGCCTGAGAAGCCTCGTAGAGGACACGGAAATGCCAGACTCAATGCTGCGAGTGCTGTGGACAAGTCGCCTACCTGTATCAGTGCAAACCATCGTACATTCACGCATAGAACTAAATTTAGATAAGCTGTCAGAGATGGCTAACAGAGTGCAGGAAACAATTTCTCTTCCGCTACTACTAATCACAGAGCTTCCACGATATTATACAGCAGCGTCAACAGAGATGGCCGCAGCATCACAGCGGAAGTAATATACAGATATACAGGACGAGTTGCAATAGTTGTCAAATGAAGTACAGTAACTGTCATACCAAGTAGAGACGTTAACAGTGCAGCATGAGCAAACGGAAGTTGACGATAAAGAGAAAGAAATTCAGAGACGTCGGAAAATGTTTTCTCAATCACCAGCTGGGAGCAACAGCCCGAGCCCACACAGACGTCAGTTTTGTTGGTACCACGAGCGTTTTGGTGAACGTACAACACGTTATTTACAGCGCCAACAAAAAAATAATTCTTGCACAGACTCTTTGTGGAAGACAAACTTTCGCGGTGCAAGTTCCTCGTAGACACAGGGTCTGATGCTTCCTTACATCCGCACAAGATGTTACATATTCGTGTGAAGCCAATGCCCTTACAGTTTCCTGCAGCAAACAACTCGGTGACTAAGGCATTTGGTGAAATAACTCTGCCGTTAGATTTCGGACTGGGGAAGAGATATCAGTGGCAGTTTACTGTAACTGATGTAGCAGAACACGTGTTCATTGTAGTGGATTCTGCGAGAGCTTATATGCAAATTCCCGTGGCGGCAGAAAACGTCCAGAAGACAGCTATAACTACCCTGTTTGGCCTTTTTCGAACACATGTATATGCCTTAATAGGAGCAGACTTCCTCACGAATTTCAGCTTGCTGCCTGATGTCAGGAATGGCTAGCTAATCGATAATACTTCCGGTTGCAGTACAAGGGGCACCCAGACACCTTATCCCATGAAACAGGTGCGAGAACCATTCGTCACAAATGAATTTACGCAGCTGTTTCAACATTTTCCCGAGATTGTTACACCACAATACGAGAAGAAAGACGTGAAACATAATACGCAACATTTCATCAAAACCACACCAGGTCCACCAGTGTCTGCACGGCCACGGAAATTACCACATGACCGCCTAGTAATAGCAAAACAAGAATTTGGGAAATTGTTGAAGGAAAACATTATCCGTCCGTCTGACAGTCCGTGGGCTTCGCCATTGCATTTAATTCCCAAGAAAGACAAAACGTGGAGACCCTGTGGCGATTTCCGGGCACTAAACGCAAGGACAATACCAGATAAGTTACCGGTTCCGAATTTACAGGAATTTAACAGTTTTCTAGCGCGATCACATGTGTTCAGTGTAGTGGATTCTGCGAGAACTTATATGCAAATTCCAGTAGCGGCAGAAGACGTCCCAAAGAAAGCTATAACTATCCTGTTTGGCCTTTTCGAACACATGTATATGCCTTTTGGACTTAAAAATGCAGCCCAGACATGGCAAAGGTTTATCGACGAGGTTTTGCGTGGCCTGCATTTTTGTTTCTCTTACATTGACGACATTCTGGTATTTTCTAAAACTACAACCGAGCATAAGGACCATCTGACACAGGTTTTTTGACGTCTCAGTGGTTATGGTGTGACCATTAATTTCAAGAAATGTGTCCTAGGACAAAACCACGTGACTTTTTTAGGGTATTTAGTTACCGCAGCAGGAATTACTCTAACGCCGGAGAAGGTGCAAGCGAGACAGCAAGTATCAGCCCCGACCACATACCAAGAATTACGAAGATTTCTAGGGATGGTAAATTTCTACAGGCGGCACTTACCAGGGAAGACGGAGAAACAGCAGCTGTTGACAGCAGCACTCGCAGGTGCCAACACTAAAGGTAAGCGCGGAATTCAGTGTTCTATGGAAATGTAAAGCTCGTTCGAGGCAGTGAAACAAAGTGCAATTAACGCAACGCTTCTAGCACACCCTGATCCGACCGCAACTTCGGCACTTGTTGTCGATGCAAGTCAGGCAGCCATAGGCGCAATCCTGCAACAATATGTTACTCTTGCGTGGCAGCCTTTGGTATTTTTTTCCAAAAAATTAAATGCGCAGCCAAGAAGTTGGAATGCATATGATCGTGAGTTGCTGGCGATTTTCGAGGCAATCAAATATTTTAGATCGTCAGTAGAGGCCAAAGACTTCACCGTTTTCACGGACCATAAACCCTTAACGTTTGTTTTCAAACAGCGAGGCAAACACAGTTCTCCGAGGCAACACAGACAGGTTTAATTTATAGCTCAATTCACAATCGACATACGGCATATAGAAAGGGCAGACAATTTTGCAGCAGATTATCATTACCGAAGAAATGGCATATCCCAAACTATTAACTTTCACGAGTTGGCAGTGGCACAAAAGAAAGATGCAGACTTACAGTATTTCCTCTTGAACGAGAATACGGGTCTCCATCTAGTGCAAATTAGATTACCGAACTCGAGTCCCAAAGTTTGGTGCGACGTCTCTACAGGTAGGAAGTGCCCATTTGTGCCAACAGACTACCGCAGACGAGCATTTCATAGTGTTCACGATCTGGCCCATCCTGGCATCAGGATCACGGTCCGCCTGATGGTAGAACGTTTCATATGGCCCGGGGTAAGCAAAGAATGCAGTAGATGGGCGCAAGAATGTTTGGCCTACCAAAGAAGCTAAGTCGGTCGTCACACCCATCCTCCATTAGGGACGTTTCCTGACAGTTGCGAAAGATTCGCTCATGTCCGTCTTGACTTTGTGGGACCAGTACCGCCCTCGGATGGTCTCTGCAACCTCCTTACGGTAATTGATCGGTATACCCGTTGGGCGGAAGCCATTCCGATAGCGGACATTTCAGGAGAAACGACAGCAAAGACCTTCACGGGCGTGTGGATAGCGCGTTTTGGATGTCCTGTACATGTAATCAAGGATAGAGGGCGACAGTTTGAGTCAACTTTATTTCAACAGTTAGCCAAGCTGTGTGGAATGAATCACCACAAAACTACCAGTTATCATCCCAAGGGTAACGGTATGATTGAAACATGGCATCAGACTTTTAAAAGCAGATCTTATGTGTCATGAAGATAGATGGACACAGGCTCTGTCTTTGGTATTACTTGGTTTGCGCACTGCTTACAAGCCAGAATTAGGCACGTCTGCTGCAGAAATGATGTATGGCCAGAATATCCACGTATCAGCAGCCTTCATTGAAGACAGGAGCCCTACGACAGGAGAATTCGATACATCATCTGTGTTCATAGCGCAGTTATGACAACAAGTGTCGCGTCTGGGTACAATTCGAGGCACTAGGCATGGACACCAACAAACATTCATGCGCAAAGACTTGAGCAGTTGTACCCGCATTATGTTGAGATCAGACATCGTCAAACCACCATTGCAACAACAGCATTCGGGGCCTTACAAAGTTCTGCGCTGAAACACGTGTACGATGCAAATCTCCCACAATGGGAAGTCAACAGTGGTGTCAATAGAAAGGGTCAAGCCAGCTTACATGCCTGCTGACGGTTACGAAGAACCTCACCCAGCAAAAAATCCAGCACCGAGGATATCGGAGGAAACAATTTCTCTTGTGCCTCCACCGTCCAGTCTGCACTCATTGCCCAAGCAAGTATTGCATAGACATACACGAGCAGGTCGGCGGGTACGCTTCAAGTACCAATAATGTACCTGGTGCTCCGCATTTTTAAGCAAGGAGGCTGTGTGGCGAACGACAGTAATTTCAAGTGGTTACGCTGAAAGCAGAGGCGTTCCAACGCAGCAGAGTACGATTGTGCATGGAACCCCTTTAGTTCCACGATTATCCTTAGTTTTGCATTTGACCGCTTTGTGTTGGTATGTTCAATTAATTTGTGAGTTTTTGTGCGATTGCAAATTTAATTGTGTTTTTTGTATGCAGTCAGACAATAAAAGCCAAGTAACACACTCAAGAAGTTCTGCGATATTTCAGTACTATATATTAGTAACTTCAACTGTTGTCGCCACACTCTAACACTGTGATGCGATGCAGAAATTCCTTCATGAATGCATACTGCAGGCTCCCAGTCAACATATCTCCAAGAGTCTAGTACCACACTTAGGTCTCTAGTAGCTTGTAACAGATCCATCGCTGCCACTTTACTGTAGTCTCTGAACCCTCACATGACGACCTGACACAGAAATTGTTCCGTGATTGCATACTACATGCTCCCTGCTGACGTATCTACAAATGACTAATACTTCCCTGAGGTCCTTAGTATCTTGTAACTGACGCACAGCTGCCACTTTACTGTAGTCCCCGCACCCTTCACCGACAATGCAACACAGATATTGCTTTTCGATTGCATACTACAGGCTACATGCTGATGAATCGCCAAGAGGCTAATACTGACTTCAGATCTCTAGTAGCTTGTAGCTGATGCACCACTGCTACTTTTCTGTAGTCACCGCATCCTCACACTTACTACGTGACACAGAAATTACTTCGCGATTGCTTATAACAGGATCCCTGCCGACGTATTGCTAAGAACTAATATTGCACGCAAGTCTCTAGTAGGTTCTAACTTACTGCTGCCACATTACTGTAGTCCCCACAGCCTCAATCTGACGTTGCGTCAAAGAAATTGCTTTGCGATTGCATACTACAGGTGCCATTCTGACGTATCACCAAGAGACAATACAATCCTCAGGTCTCTTAGAGCTTGTAACTTACACACCACTGCCAGTTTACTGTAGTTCCTGCACCCACACACTGTTGATGTGACACATAAATTATTTCACGATGCCAAGCAGAAATTGAGTCGTGATTGCATACTACAGGTTCTCTGAAGAAGTATTTCCAAGAGTCTAACACCGCCATCACTACGCTAGCAGCTTGTAACTGATGCACTGCTGCCACTTTACTGAAGTCCCCACATTCTCACACTGATGATGCAACACAGAAAATACTTCATGATTGCATACTACAGGCTCCCTGACAAAAAAACTCCAAGAGACTAATACCACCAATAGTATACGACTATCTTGTAACTGGTGCACTGCTGCCACTTTACTGTGGTCCCCACCCGCACACACTGATGATGCACCACATATTATTGCTATGAGATTGCATACTACAGGCCCTCTGATGATGTATCTGCAAGAGACTAATACCACCCTCAGGTTTCTATAAGCTTGTAACTGATGCACCGCTGCCACTTTACTATAGTCCCCACACCCTCACACAGATGACACGACAGAGAAATTGCTTCTTGACTGTATAGTACAGGCTGCCTGCCAACGTATCTTAAAGAGACTTATACCACCCTCAAGACTCTAGTAACTTGTAACTGATGCACCATTGCCTTTTTACTGTTGTCCACACACCATCACACTGACAACGCATTACAGAAATTTCTTCACAATTGCATGCTATAGGCTCCCTACCGATGTATTTCCAAGAGACTAATATCACATTCAGGTCTCTAGTAGCTTGTAACTGATGCACTGCTGCCACTTTACTATAGTCCCTGCTCCCTCACGATGATGATGCGACATAGAAAATTCTTCATGATTTCATACTACAGGTCACCTGCTGACGTATCTCCAAGAGACTAATAACACCCTCAGTTCTCTAGTAGCTTGTAAATGATGCACCGCTGCCATTCTACTGTACTCCCGACACTCTCACGCTGACAATGCAACACAGAAATTGTTTCATAATTTCATACTACAGGCTCCCAGCTACTGTATGTGCAACAGACTAATACCACCCTCTCATCTCTAGTAGCTTGTAACTGATGCACCACTGCCACCTTACTGTAGTCCCCACACCCGCACACTGATGGTATGACACAGAAATTTTTCGTGATTGAATTCTACATGCTAACTGCCGATGTATCTCCAAAAAATAAATACCGCCCATAGGTCTCCAGTAGCTTGTAACAGATTCACTGCTGACACTTTACTGTAGTCTCCGCACCCTCAACTGACGATCGGACAGAGAAAATGATTTACGAGTGCATACTACAGGCTCCTTGCGGAAGTATCTCCAAGAGCCTAATACCGCCATCAGCGCTCTAGTGGCTTGTAACTGACCATTCTCAGGTCTTTTATAGCTTGTAACTGATGCACTGCTGCCACTTTACTGTAGTCCCCACTCCCTCACACTGACGATGCAACTCAGAAATTCCTTGACGGGTATATGCTACATGCTCTTTAACAACATATCTCCAAGAGACTAATGCCACCCTTAGGTCTCCAGTAGCTCGTAACTAAATCACCGCTGACACTTTACTGTAGCCCCCACACCCACACACTGATGATGTGACACAGAAATTGTTTAGGGTTTGCTTACTATAAGCTCCCTGCCAATGTATCTCCAAGAAACTAATACCAACCTCAAGTCCCTAGTAGCTTGTAGTTGATGCATCACTGCCACTTTACTGTAGCCCCCACACCGTCACTCTGATGATGCAACACGGAAATTGCTTTGCAATTGCATACTGCAAGAACACTGCCATGTATCTCCAACAGACTATTACCACTCTCAGGTGTCTAGTAGCCTGTAACTGATGCACCGCTGCCACTTTACTGTAGTCGCTGCACTCTCACACTGACGATGTGACACAGAAATTGCTTCGTGATTGCGTACTACAGGCCTCCGCTGAATTATTTCTAAGATACTAATATAGCCCTGAGGTCTCTCTAAGTTTGTAACTGATACACTGCTGCCACTTTACTGTAGTCTCCGCACCCTCACACTGATGATGCAACACAGAAATTGCTTCTCATTTGCATACTACAGGCTCCCTGCTGGCAGAGCACAGCAATCAGTCTCCCTTTTATTGGAGGTTTTATTTGGCAAGTCTAGATTTTGGCTAGTGTCTAGCCATTATCAATGCACCATTTTATAGTCTCAATGCATGTTCTATTATGTCAGCCCCCTGTTGCAGAGTCTTGAAAGAACTGTGACAGAAGCTCAAATGACAGGAAACTGACGTATTAGAATATGCATTGATACTATGAAATGTTGCATTGATAATGGCTAGGCACTAGTGAATTTATATTTGCTGAATGAAACCTGCAAGAAAAGGATGACTGATTGCTGTGCTCTATCATCTTAAAGTCATATCACAGTCGTTGAGTGCACCCATGTTCCTAATGGTAGGTAACCTGATGGAAGCAGCAATCTGGAGGGGTAGCGAAGGGGGAGGGATAGCAGTGTACAGAGAGAGAGGGGGGGAAGAGAAGAGCACTGTCTGGCATAGTGTGTAGGGAGTAGACTGCCAACAGGCGCAGCATCGTTAGGCTGTGGAGCAGTGAGGGGGGAGAAAGGGACTGAGGGGATGGAGCAGAAATGGAGAGAAGTGAGGAAAGATGGATGGGTCCGCATTGGCAGAGGGCAGCTCACAAAGAGGGTGGGAGATGAGAATAGAGATTCATTGATAGGACAGAGGAGACAGAAAGTGTTTAGTGAAAAGTGAGGGGACTGTATGTTATTGTAGGTTGAGGCCAGGATAATTTCATGTGTGGAGACTGTTTTGTATGCATAATTCCCATCTAAGCTGTTCAGGAAAGCTGGTGGTGAATGGGAGGATTCAGATGGCTCAGGTAGTGAAGCAGCCATTGAAATCAAGCATATTATATTCAAGTGCATGTTGTGCCACAGTTTGGCTGTGGTGTTTGTCATGGTGGTAGTCAGACCAATATGAGAATCTGTGTATTGGATTGCAGTACAGCTGGTATATGACATGGCTGCTCTCACAGGTGGCCCAACCTCTGATGAGGCAGGATGCGCCTGTGGCAAGACTGTAATAGGAAGTACTGGGTGGGTGGATAGGGCAGGTCTGGCACCTGTTTCTTACACAGGGATATGATCCTTGAGGTAAGGGTTTGGGATTGGCAGTGGCATAGGTATGAACTAGGATGTTGTGGAGGTTTGGTGGGCAACAGATTACCACTTTAGGAAGTATCTTGGGGCTTTTATCTCAGGGCTTTATGATATGTAATCAAAGCCCCGGCATAGGATGTGATTCAGTTGTTCCAGTCCTGGGTGTTATTGAGCAAGGTAGGATACACTACTTTACGACTGATTCCTGGAGGGGGGGGGGGGGGGGGGGTGAGGAGGGGAGGGTGTTGGATCGTGGGTGTGAGAGGAAATGACATGGAAGATTAGTTTGCAGACTAGTTCTTGGGGATCCATCCCAAGGGGGCCAAGCTGTATGCAAGGGATTTTTTGGGGTGGAAGGGATGACAGCTCTTGAAATGCAGGTACCGTTAGTGGTTGGCAGGTTTTATATGGGCAGAAGTGTAGGTGGAGCTATCAGAGAGGAGGATGTCAAGGTCCAAAAAAGTAGCGTGCTGGGTTGAGGAGGTCCAGTGGATGGGAGAGAAGGTGTTGATGTTGCGAAGGAATAAATGTAGTGAGTCTTGGCACTGAGTCCTGATCATGAAGATACCACCAATGAACCTGAACCAATTAGGGGTTTGGCCCTTTGATAGGCTAGGAAGCTCTCCTCCAAGTGACCCACAAACAAGTTGGCATAGGAAGGGGGCATGCAGGTGCCCATGGCTGTGCCTCAGACTTGTTTGTACAGCTTCCTTTCAAAATAGAAGTAACGAGTTAGGACAAAATTAGTAAGATGTATGAGGAGTGAGGTAGTGGGTCTGGAGTCTGAAGAACATTGGGGAAGGTAGTGATCAATAGTGGTAAGACCATGGGCTTGAGGGAAGTGATGTGTAGGGAGGTGGTGTCAACAGTGAGGAGTAGGAATCTAGGAGATAAAGGGGTACGGGTGGAGCAGAGTCAGTGAAGGAAGTGGTTGGTATCGTTGATGTGGGGGGCTAGTTGGTTGGAGGTGTTGGTCAATGAGGGCTGAAATTCTTTCAGTGAGCAGACAATAACCACCCACAATGCGGCATCCAGGATTGTTGGGTTTGTGGATTTTGGGGAGCATGTAGAAGGTGGGGGTGCGTGTTGTGTCATGGGGGTGAGGGAAATGTGTTTTTGCAGTACCAGGTTTGTAAGGGCAGGGACTGGTGGAATTGTCGAAGGATGGGTGGGATCCAGAGAAAGGAATTTTCATAGTTAGGTCGTAGGGGAGGGGATTCTATGATTTAGGCAGCATTTGAGAAACAGGATGTGGGACTGTCTTTTAGCCAGGGAAAGGGATACTTTTCTGAACTGGTGCGGAGAGATGGAGCAGGGGTCAATTGTGGCAGGGATGGCGTAGGGAAATGGGAATGTTGCAGAGATGGGCAAATTAAGGCGTTAGATGCTTGTGAGGGGAGACAGATAACTGAAAATATGCGGAAAAAACGCAAAAATACATACAAATATGTAAAAATACGAACAACTACGTAGAAATATGCAAAAAATGCATGAAACCACGTAAAAATTCGCACAAATACATTAAAAAGTGTATAAATATGGGAGAAAAGGAACAAATGAGGTACAGGTGTATGCGTGTGTTGGGATAAGGAAAGAGAGGGGAAAGGGGAATCAGTTAGGTCGCTGATCACAAGTCCATGTGACATGGATAGATGTGGAAAATAAAACATTAAAATATGTGAGGATGAAGAAGGAAGTGGGATCAATAGAAATAAATATGGTTGTTGGTGGGAAAAAACTGGAGCATCTGATGGTGCATCAACAATCCGTCACACATAGCTGCATGAAATGCACAGGCAGTTCTTGGTACAGTGTGACTCAGAAATGTATTTGATTTGGAAGGCGGTGAATAAACACAGGAAGAAGAGAAAGAACGAACAATGAAAAGATTAATGCTATAGAGAATAGTAACAAACAAAAACATTACAGGATCATGGGATGGAAGTAAAGCTGTTAGGCATAATCAAACAATGGAAGCTCCAGGTTGGAATATCAACAACATATGGAAAACATAGATTGGTACTTAACATAAAGATGGCAAGTTATGTTGCAGACACGCACAACTTACACATTAGCTTTCAGCCACAGCCTTAATCAGAAAAAGAAAACACATTCATTCACACACGCAAACACACCTCACGCACACATGACCACTATCTCTGGCAGCTCAGACTTGAGTGCTACTGTCATGTTCGTATGGGGGAGTGGAGGGGGGGGGGGGGGGGGGGGGAAGAGCACTGTCTGGCAGAGTATGCAGGGACTAGACTGTCAATAGGCACAGTCTCAGGAGACTGTGAAAAAGGGAGGGGGATGGAGCAACAAAGGAGAGGAGCAGGGAAAGATGGACAGCTACGCTGGCAGATGGCAGCACACAAAGAGAGTGCGAGATGAGAGCAGGGAGGAGGTGACAGGAAAGAGAGGGTGGAAAGTGTTGGGTGGAGTGTATGGGGCAGAATGCTTCTGGGACCAGAGAATGTATGTTTCTGAAATGTATTACTTTCAGCTGCACATGAACTTTTACAGGCAGGAACACAACCAGTTTCTTGATGTCAAATAACACGTTTCAGTATACATATGTCTGTAAAACATTTAAGCCCTGATATGGAAAGGAGTGGAACTCAACCTTCTCAAAATAAAATACTGTTACCCGCAATAAGCAGGATGTCATAGTTCAAATTGTCCAGCTGAACAACTGACATTTTAAAAGGGCTTTTACCTCATAACAGGAACTGCCTCTCTGTGCATGGCCACAATTCTAGTCAGCGTGCTCATGTGTGTCCTGGAGGGCACCAGCACTACCATACACAAAGTGGAGAAAGTTACAGACATTTTCATGTGTATCCAAATATCACGGGAATGTTTGAGGCCCGTGTCACACTGCACAAACATATAAACTATAAAATACTTCATTGCAAAAATCATTAAAACCAAATAGACCAGATTCAGAGCATATAACAACAAGCCCTGGATCAATAACCAAGCAGCTGAACAACTATGACTTCATATCCTTGAAAGGCAATCAAAGTTCATCAGTATATTGTAATGTCTCAACTCCACCCTGATTGTTAAGGATGTGTTGGGGTTATAGCTTTAGATTCCACATAATTTTATTCTCTTCCAGAGTGTTTAAAGCTTGCCACTTTACTTCTCTGTGTAAGACAATTAAACTATTAGCTAAAAATGTCATGGAGTGGCCAGAATCAGAAGGCTTCAAATTCCTCACTCTAGTGTTCTTAAAACCTAATACCAAACCCTCTACCAGTCTGCTCCAGATACCTGGCAGGATTACTGTTGCAAATGCAATATAAACCAGGAACATTGTACTTTTCACAAACTATATGTTACATGCTATAGTGATGATCTGTTTGGTTTTAACTATTTTTATACTGAAGTATTTTATAGTTTGTGTGGATGCGATGTGTAACTTCCCATAATACTTGGGGGCATGCATGCAAACAATATTTGTACCTTTCCCTGCCCTATGTTTGGTTGCACTGGTGCCCTCCATGACACACATGAGCGCATTGATTAGCAGTGTGGCCCTGCACGGAGAGGTGGTTGGTGGGCTGCTGTCCACCATTTCTTTGTGTAAAGTAAATGCACTTTGAACAAGTAAGTTTTTCAGCCCATCTGTTTATACTGTAATGCCCTGATTGTTGTAGGTAGCAGTATTTTATTTTAAAAAGGGTGAGTCCTTCTCCTTCCTGTATCAAGGCTTAAATATTTTACTGGGGTATGTACACATGAAGATGTGATTTGACATCATGAAACTGGTCATTTTCAGATAAAAGTTGATATACAGCTAAAAGCCCTCACATGTGACCTGACCTCTGACAGGGTAGGATAAGTCTGTGACTCCCAATCCTCCCACCTTCCCCAAGGACCAGCCACAAAGGAGGAGCCCTTTTGTCACCCAGTACCACCCTGGACTGGAACAACTGAACCACTACCTTCACCAGGGCTTTGATTATCAATCATCATGCCAACCTCCACAACATCCTAGTCCATCCCTATGGCACTCCCGATTCCGACCCCTTACCACAGTGATCATATCCCCATGGAAGACCCAGGTGCAAGACTTACCCAATGCACTCACCCAGCATATCCTATTACAGTCCTGTTACAGGCTTATCTTACCCATTCAGAGGCCACGCCACCTGTGAAAGCATCCCTACCATATACCAGCTCTTACTGCAGCTTTTTCTATTGGTACACCTACCAACCAGCAGCCCATGTGTATGTCTCGTGGTTGTGTAAGTGTGTGTGTGCTCCTGTTGGCAGTCTAGTACCTTCACAGTCTGCCAGGTGATGATCTTCATGATCTTCACTCTCCCCACCCATTCAATGCTATATCTTATCTCCCCCCCGCCCCCCTTCCCCCCAAACCCTGCAGTTAGCTGCTTCCATTCTGCATGATAGTTGCATTCCGGTCTGAGCTGCCGGTCATGTATGTGTGAGGTGTGTTTGCTCATGTAAATGAATACATGTTTTCAAACTATGGAAAATACAGGAGGGAATGTAACAATATTACACTGAAGTGCCAAAGAAATTGATTTAGGTATGTATATCCAAATACATAGATATGTAAACAGGCAGTATAAGGTGCTGCAGTTGACAACGCCTATATAAGAGGACAAGTGTCTGGTGTAATTGTTAGATCAGTTACTGCTGCTACAATGGCAGGTTATCAAGATTTAAATGAGTTTGAATGTGGTGTTATAGTCGATGCACAAACGATGGGACACAACAACTCCGAGATAGTGATGAAATGGGGATTTTCCGATATTGCCATTTCATGAGTGTACTGTGAATATCAGGAATAAAGTAAAACATCAAATCTACGACATCACTGTGGCCAGAAAAAGATCCTGCAATAATGGGAGCGACAATGACTGAATATAATCATCCTACATGACAGAAATGCAACCCTTTTGCAAATTGCTGGAGATTTCACTGCTGGGCCACAAGTGTCAGCAGGTGAACCATTCAACGAAACATCATTGATATAGGCTTTTGGGGCTGAAGGACAACTTATGTACCCTTGATGACTACACAACATGAAGCTTTACACCTCACCTGGGCCCGTCAATACCAACACTGGACTTTTGATGACTTGAAGCATGTTGCCTGGTCAGATGAGTCTCATTTTAAGTTGTATTGAGTGGATGGACATGTACAGGTATGGAGACAACCTCATGAATCAATGGACCCTGCATGTCAGCAGGGGACTGTTTAAGCTGGTGGAGGCTCTGTAATTGTGTGGGGTGTGTGCAGTTGGAGTGATATGGGACCCCTGATATGTCTATGTCTCTGACAGGTGACATTTACATAAGCATCCTGTGTGATCACCTGCATCCATTCATGTCCGTTGTGCATTCCGACAGACTTGGGCAATTCCAGCAGAACAATGCAACACCCCACACATCCAGAATTGCTACAAAGTGGCTCCAGGAACATTCTTCTGAGTTTAAACACTTCCACTGGTCGCCAAACTCCCCAGACATGAACATTATTGAGCATATCTGGGATGCTTTGCAATGTGCTGTTCAGAAGAGATCTCCACCACCTTGTACTCTTCCGGATTTATGGACAGCCCTGCAGGATTCTTGGTGGCAATTTCCTCCAGCTCCACTTCAGACATTAGTTGAATCCATGCCAAGTCATGTTGCGGCATTTGTGTGTCCTCGCGGGGGCACTGCATGATATTAGGCAGGTGTATCAGTTCCTTTGGCCCTTCAGTGTACGAAAAGGAGAGTTGCTACTCACCATGTAGTGGAGATGCTGAGTCACAGATAGGCATAACACAAAAACTGTTGGAAAGTGAGCTTTCAGCCAACAGGGCCTTCATAAAAAATAGACAAAACACACACACACACACACACACACACACACACACACACACACACACACTAAACTCAAATATACATGACCACAGTCTTTGGCAGCTGAAGCCAGACTGCAAAAAGCAGTGCATGATGAGAGAGGCAACCAGGTGGTGGGAGTATGAAGGAGACCAGGGCAGGGAGGGGAAGGGTTAGCAGGGTAGGGATAGGAGACTGTAAAGTGCTGCTTGTGGGAGTGTACACGGACAAGGAGGAGAGAGGATAGGGCAACTTGCTGCAGTTGGGAGATTTGACGGTGGGAGGGGTAGAGGAAAAGGAGAGAAGTAAAAAGAATGGTGGAATAGAGGGCTGTATAGTGCTGAAATGGGAACAAGGACATGGCTAGATGGGTAAGGACAATGACTAATGAAGGTTGAGGCCAGGAGTGTTATGGGAACACAGGATATATTGCAGGAGAGTTCCCACTTGTATAGTTCAGAATGTTGTGTTTGTCGCTGGCTATTCATGCGTACAGGCAGCCTGTTGGTTCACGTGCCTACATAGAATTCAGAACAGTGGTTGCAGCGTAGCTTGTAAATCTAATGACCAGTTTCACAGGTAGCCCTGCCTTTGATGGAACAGGTGATGTTTGTGACCAGATGAAGTAGGTGGTGGTGGGAGGATGTACAGGACAGGTCTGGCATCTAGGTCTATTACAGGGATATGACTCATGCGGCAAGGATTTGGGAGCAGAAATTGTGTAGGGATGGACAAGGATATTGTGTAGGTTCGGTGGGTGATGGAATACTGCTTTGGGAGAGGTGGGAACAATAGTGGGTAGCCACTTCTCATTTCAGGGCATGACAAGAGGTAGTCAAAACCCTCGTAAGGAATGCGATTAAGTTGCACCAGTCCTGGGTGCTATTGAGTCAAAAGGGGAACGCCAGGCTGCATCCGGACAGTGGGACTTTTGAGGGACTGTAAGATGTGCAAGAGAGAGCTGTTTTTGTAGAAGGTTGGGGTGGTCATTACGATGTGTGAAGGCCTCAGTGAGACCCTCAGTATATTTTAAGAGGGACTGCTTGTAACTACAGATGTGTTGCCATGGGTGGCTAGTCTGTACGGAAGGGGCTTCTTGGTATGGAATGGGTGGCAACTGTCGAAGTGGAGGTATTGCTGGTGGTTGGTGGGTTTGAGTGGACAGATGTACTGATGTAGGCATCTTTAAAGTGGAGGTCAATTTTGAGGAAGGTGGCTAGTTGGGTTGAGTAGGGCCAGCTGAAGTGAGTGGGGGAGAAGGAGTTGAGGTTGTAGAGGAATGTGGATAGGGTGCCCTCACCCTTGATCCACAATGCGAAGTTGTCATCAACAAACCTGAACCAAGTGAGGGTTTTGGGATTCGGGGTGTTTAGGAAAGATTCCTATAGATGGCTGGTGCCATGCCGGTGCCCATAGCTGTACCCCAGATTTGTTTGTAGGTATTGTCTTCAAAGGAGAAGCAATTGTGAATGAGGATTAGTTAGTCATGGTGACTAGGAAGGATGTTGTGGGTTCGGAATGTTTCGGGTGTTGGGAAAGCTAGTGTTTGACAGTAGTAAGGCCATGGGCTTTAGGAATGTTAGTAGAAAGGGAGGTGGCATCAATAGTGATTAGCAGGACACCTAGGCTGAAGGTGTTTGCATCTGAGAGCAGAAATTCTCTCAGTTGGCGCAGTAAGTGGCCACAATGGGGCATCCTGGATGGTTGGGTTTATGGACTTTAGGGAGTATGTATAAGGTAGGAGGGCAGGGAGTGGTATGGGTAATGGGAGGGATGGACTCTGGGGAGAGGTTCTTGGATGGGCCTAAGGATTTGAGGAGAGACTGAAGATCCTGCTGGATTTCTGCAATGGGGTCACTGTGGCAGGGCTTATAGGTGGATGAATCTGACAGCTGGTGGAGCCCGTCTGCCAGGTAATTCTTGCGGTTCAAAACAATAGTGGTGGAGCCTTTGTCAGCAGGTAGGATTATAAGGTCAGGATTAGTTTTTAGGTGATGGATTGCAGTTCCTTCTGCAGGTGGAAGGTTAGTTTGCATATTGAGGGATTTGGGAAATGATGGTGAGGCAAGATTAAAGGTTAAGAAATTCTGGAAGTTAACAGGGGTTAATTTGTCGGCAGTGGGAGTGGATCACAGTTGGATGGAGGAGTGAACTGAGTCAGGCAGGATTCAACATTGGTCTTTGGTTGAGTCTGATTTGTATGGTTGGTGTCAGAAAAATGTTCCACTATACGACCAGGTGAAGGAGAGAAGGTCTTTAACAACACCCACATGATTGAATTTGGGAGTGGGGCAAAAGGTGAGGTCTTTGGAAAGGACTGATACTTCTGCATGGTTAAGGCTTTTGGACGAAAGGTTGATGTCTATGTTTTGGGTCTGTTTAAGTTCTGGATTCTGTGTGGTGGTGGTGTAATCTCCTCCCTCCTCCCTAATTCCCACTATTGTCCACAATAAACAAAATCTCTGATGAAAAATTTGAGAGGAGCTAAGATTACAATAAACTTTCTGGTTTACTTACCGTATTTACTCGAATCTAAGCTGCACTCGAATCTAAGCCGCACCTGAAAAATGAGACTCGAAATCAAGGAAAAAAATTTTTCCCGAATCTAAGCCGCACCTGAAATTTGAGACTCGAAATTCAAGAGGAGAGAAAAGTTTTAGGCCGCACCTTCCAATCGAAACAAAGTTGGTCCACTGTAAGATGAGACACAATTTAGGTCGAATGAATGATGATACAGCTACAGTAGTTTGGTTCGAATCGTAAGCTTAGCCGTTAAGCTTTACCAGGTAGCCATTGCTATGCGTCAGGTGCTCCGTCCATATTTATACAGGTACCCTTCCTTTTTCACGTGCTTCATCTGGTTTGAATTGATTGCTTATTTTTCTTTGATCTGATAAGTACCATTTTCTTTGTTATAGGTGTTTACGTCACTCGAAACTGAAAATGCATTACTGTACTGTGTCCTGCATTGTTTGTCGCATTATGATAGTGCGTGTTTACGGCCTGTCGCCGCTCGCGGCATGGCTTGCTTTTCTGCGCGCTACCGCCGCTTACAATTAAAAAAAGAGAGGAATCGTCTCATTAGCGAAACAATGGCAAGAGACTGCTATTTGTTGTTACTTACACTGCTGCTTCCTATGATAATGATCAACAAGAACTGCGTATGATAGAACATGTTCTGAACGAGAGTTTAGCAAAAATTTTTCCCCGTTTGAAAATCTTTGCAGACGCCTCTTTAGTACATTACATTACATTCTGCACAGATATTAGAGTCATCTTAGATTTAAAAATCTAGTCAATTGCCGTGCTTCATTTCTGACTGTATCACTATTAGCCATAAGAATAATACGAATATAAACATGACATGATATGTATATTCTTCTGCGTTTGCTGTAGTCTCACTCTAGTTTCGTAGTTTATTAGGCAGACAGGATTTAAATGAGATAGCAGCAAACACGAAAGAATACATCGCAAAATGTTTACATTCGTATTATTCTTATGGTGAAGAGAATACTGTATGTGATTCACAATTCATAAAAGTTCCTATTAGCAACCATCTTTTCTCACAGGTAGGAAAAAATTCAGAATGTAGAGTTGGCCATATTGACAAAAACCCCAAACAGTCTTGCCAGTCGGACTTTCGTAGTACATTGAAATGCTGCTACATTCGAAGATGAACAATACGGAATTTGTATTTACTTCGTTGGATAATGTATGAAAATGCAGTGGTCGAAACTCGGAGCAGAGTAAAAAGCTCGTCTTCCACCCCTTTTTTTTTAAATTTATTTACTGACGCAGAGTTTTGGCGCCAGTATTTATCTTTGTGCCTGCAAAGCAAGCCTGTGTAGCGCTACATATATTTGACGGCAGAAATTAGTTGCGGCGGCACCTACCAACATTTTTCAGAACTTCCGCTTACTTTGCACTCAATTCTAAGCTGCAGGCGTTTTTTGGATTACAAAAAACGGAAAAAAAGTGCAGCTTAGATTTGAGTAAATACAGTTGTTTTTCGTGTAGAGTTGGCTCCAGTTCTTCTTGTCTAGGGGTCTGATTCATGAAGCTGAAATTCTCACATTTTAGGTCCTCAGTGTTGAATTGATCTAAATAAATTTGAAGATTGTTATTGCAGAATTTTTGTTGTTATGTTATTATAGTTTGTCAGGTTTTAATATATATCACACATTCTTTTGAATTTTCGCATTAACAAAGCAGAAATCACATTGTTCTCCCAAAATATATCTGATAACATCAGCGGCATGCTTAGTACTGCTTCAATTAGTGGAAATAAAAATATTCTGAAGGGTTTGTGATTTTTCTTTGCCAACGAATCTCTACTAGTTTTATTATTTCTTAAATGAATCCAGAAATAAAGATAATAAACAGTACTAGATTGCATCATTAATAATGGAAATTTTAAGAGTGTAAGATAATTTGTAATTTCAAATGTTTCTACAAAAAATAATTTTAATTGTACATTCAGAGCTAGTAGTTAATTATTGTAACACCGAAAATAAAGTGATTCTTTTCCTTAAATTTTAGTGTGAAATATAGCATATTGTGTATTAAATTATATGAAAGTTTTCAGAAAAGCAGCTGAGATAATATTGACCTGTCCAAAATTTGAACAACTGTTGAGGAAAATGCTAGATGAGGATCTTCCATTACAGTGGGAGGGAGTTTTTAAGAGTGCGGTAGGTAAATGTAGTAGGTCTACGAGACAGGGTTAGTCGTGTGTTTTCTTTTCTCAATGACGGCTGTGGCTGAAAGCTATTGTGTAAGTGTCTTTTAGCTGTTCCTGTCTGCAACTTAATGTGTCATCTCTATGTTAAGTAGCATTATGTCTTTTCCTTACATTGTTGATATTCCACCCGTGCTTTTTCACTGTTTGACAGAAATATTTTTTTCAGGTGATATAATTCAAATAAAAATTTTCTGGATTTTTTTTCACTTACTAGTACTGTGAAACACTGCTTCTTGCCAAATATCATAATTCTAGGCCATGAGAAGTACTCTATAGGTTTGATGAATGAATTTGCAAGTATAAAAAATATGTGACTTAAATGGCAGTATCTTCTGAATGCACTGGCTTAGAAGCTTAACTTTTTCAAACAGCCAAGGGACCATAGACCTTAGTATCCAACATAATTTTCAGCTTGATATGACCACCCATTTGTGAGACAAAGGGGTCTCAACAATCAGTCAGTCAGGGAGACAGACGGGCAATGAAGTGAGCATACAAGGTTCTGTTTTTACTGATTGAGGTGTGTAGCCTTAAGATTAATATAATAGCTGAAGAAACAACTCACAGAGAACTGTTTAAGGGAAAAGTATTGAATGTGGTAGGATTACAATATAGAAAAATGAAAAAAAAAAGTACTCCGAACTGGTCTACATGTGCATTTTCTGTGTATATAATATCAAATTTGGGTATGCATGCACAGTTCCTCATCCTGTATCACTTACAAATAGTTACCAAAGGATAAACAAACTTCTTCTACTATATATAACTACACAAAGTGCAAATGAAGCTGCTCACTTCAGTAAAAATGGAGTTGTCATAGCTTATTAGCACTGTATAGACAGTGGCATTAGTGTGTGACTGCTTTTGACACTAAATTGTGGTTTTATGTTGTGACAAGTTTAATCAAAACCTATAATCTCAGTGTCAGTGGATGAAGAGTTTACTAGACATGTTCTTGCTCTCAGCTGGGAGGCCAAACCAGTGAAGTTTCTATGTTATTTTACACATGCTTGACCTTGTTGAACTTGTGGTTGTTATTCAGTTAAAGACTTTTGGCGGAGACCACAACCGGTAGCGGGTTGTGGTCTAATTCAACATTATTTATCTTAAGTTTCTGCACTTGAAAGGAACATACATGGGTGTGGGTGGACTCAAATTGTTGCTATTTTGAAGGCAGCCATCACTAACTGAACGTATCTGATAAGTTCACAAATTTGCAGAATCAGTCTCATATACATTGGGACAGACCTCCTACACAAGATTTTCTGGTGGGGAGCAAAAATTTGTTTCTAGAAAAGTGCTCATCCAATGCTGCTGATTTGATCAAATTTAATTAAGCCTATCACACAGTGTGAGGATACAATTTAAGGTCAAAAACATGTTCACTAATATGTCACAAAAAATGGTCCCCAGTAATGTGAACAGTCTCATTTATTATTTTCCTCATTTCTATTCTTTTAAAGAAGTACTTTCGATCTTTTGCTACAGAGAGAAACTGTTTACAGCGCTATTATGGTTTCTTATAGGCAAGAGACTTTATTATAAACAGAAAAAAGGCCTTGTTGGCTGAAAGCTAACATTCCACCAGTCTTTTATTGTGTCTTTCTTCAGCATCTCTGTTATATTGTGAGTAACAACTATCCTTTTCATTATCCTGTTATAAACAGAAAATACACACATATCCGCCATCTGGTGTAAGTATCAAACAGCCATTTACAATAATTTTTAAATATTTCCCAGACTTCCAGCTATAAGACAATGCAAATAAATACCTTAATTAAATTGAAAGGAAGGGAGTATGAAAGTACATCTTTACCCAAATTTAAGTATAACTAATAGATATTTTATTAAAGTAAAATGTGGAACATAAAAATGTACAGTATAAATCTCTGAATATACTATCTGGTAACTGTCAGTAAAATTATTGCATATAAAAAGCATACAAAATAAAGTGTTCACTTTAATGAAAATTAAAAACAATGTCTTACTTTTTTAGTGAAAGGCACTTAGATATTTGTATGGACAAAAATACAACCTTCACTGTTTCGATAAAAGGCACTTGTAAATAGCAACACATTGAAGTTTAAAAGACCATTTCCTTTAGCACTTAAATCTAAAAGATAAATGACATATATGTCAAACTATGACTTCCTCTGTACCTTTGGTTTTATAAATGTTTTGGTATATAATGGAAGTCCAAGGAGACAAGATACAATAACAAATACAAAACATTCTTCTCAAAATAGAAATTTTTGCCAGCAAGCAACATTACAGTTGAGGTATGTAACAGAGAATGGAAGATTAAGAAATAAATGCGAGCTCAAAAACCGACAAAAGCTTGATGCTGCAGGAACACTCAATATTACGCTAGTACGGCTTCTTCTCCACTGCATAAGGCTAACCAATGTAGACACCATAGTGTAAGAAAATTGACACACATACAGAGGTGTGTACTATTTTTTGTCTGGCAGCATAATTGACAAAAATTATATATGATTATATTGTACAATAAACGATATGTAAGGATTGTTATAACACTGATGCAGGTTGGAATTGTAATCCATGCAGTGGACTCATACAGTATTTTTACAAGGTCATCAAATTAATCATGATGCAGTCCTTATTTTTGCCTCACACACCATTAGTTTACTATTTCACAGCAGTAAGTCTAAAATATTAGCAATAAAAGTAAAAGCAAAATAGTTCTTCATTCTTTTATATTAATGCATAAGTAGACTCCCTGACTTCATTTATTATAAAATGAATTAAGCAACTTACAGCAATCACCGTAACAGATGTGTTTTAGTACTTTACCAAATTCAAAGTGTTTCCTCCTCTCCTGCATACACATCAAGAGAAAGTGGACAGGAAGCCTGACTGGCAAGCTGCACATGGTACTCAAAACAGAGCCACTGACAATGCATTTTTAACTTACAGATGTTCTGAGGAAACATTACCAAACGTCAAGAACAGCAAGGTTTTTGCCTGGTTCTCAGTTGGTTGCAAGAGCACAAGAAATTGTAAAGTAAAAACCAGAAATTAAACCCTGGTTATTAAAAAAAGTGTTGGGGAAGGCATATCATTAAAATTTTAAGATTTAGAATATGACAAGCATCTACATTACTGCAAACTGTGATGCCATATGAAAGCTACTTCTCTGATACTTCTGTACCACATGATACAGTGGAACAACATTTTAGTACACAGCTACACACTAACATCTCTGATGAAATATGTCACAAAACATATAATTTATTTATATAAAATTTAAAAAAATCATGAAGGTAAAATCAAACAGACCACCTAAAAATAAGAGATATTTTTCATTCCTGGATGTGTACACTCAATGAACAAACATATCTGCCTAAAGGGTGGTGATACAGTACTTATGAGTGACAGTGATAAGGAAATGAATCTATAATGGTTCTGAATAATCTAACGACATATTACAGGTCAGTTCTTCAAGAGGTGAGACTTGTCTTCCACTTGAAGAGTGGGGCAAAAAGTTATATGGAGCTTCTGATGCAATGGAATGACTCATGGATCAAGTTCCCTCTTACTCCAAATTACGACTACTGCTATTACTCCTCCTCCTCCTCCTCCTCCTCCTCCTACTACTACTACTACTACTACTTGGGAGTTATAAATTTTGACTGTTGTGGGGAAACCATGCAAATATAGATGTAGGTGTAAATGCAGAAACTGGAACAATGTAGTGGAAAACATTTTTGTGATGACACTAGATTAAATCTTCAAATTAAAGAATCACTGTCAGGTCATGAAAGCAAAGATGAAAGCAAAGATGCAAGTAATATACTGGATGACAGGTTCCACGAAAAAATTTCAAGGAGCACTGGTCCTATGGTACAACTGTAAACTGCAGGGAGTACATAGCAGCTGTATATACAGCGGATATCCATAAAAAAACTAATGCATGATGGTATATAAGAAACCTGCTCCATCATTGCAGAATGCCTATTAAAAGTGTTGATGGATTGGGTAAAGAAAGTAACTAGAGTAACACCAACTTATTATTATAAATAAGGCTATAGAAGAAATGGAAAACAAGAAATGACCTACTGATTACTGGGCTCCCTGAACAACCACACTATTTCTTGACATTTGTATCAAGTCTTGGAGCAGAGACCGCAAAGAACATATAAATTCACATTCCTATTGACCACTGACGAGTCAGTCAGAGAAGAGAACCTCCAAAGCAAAGCATAAAGATGATCAGACTTTTGGGTACAAGTTAGTGTGTACATTAAAACATTTACAAAGTTATATGAGTACTCTAACATCAACAGGGAAGGCAAATATGGTGCAGAGTTGCACTAAACAGTATACCTCTAGCTGATATGAGCAACAGTGATGAAAATTTCATCATATCCTGAAAGATGAATGTGACATGCACAACAAAGTATTTAAAAGAGCAAGATTTATAGGGGTGGAGAAACTTTAAAAAATGAGGAACTGCCCTGAAAACTGTTTCTTGCTCTTCTGAGTTCCTGTTATTAATTTTTGAAGCATGTTATTCTCAACTGATTCACTGGAAGACTGATAGAAAATACTCCAACTGAACAGGAATAAATTTTATAGATCACATGTTGAGCCTGACTATGAATTTTTATTAAACTTCTTGAAGCTTTTGAACAATTTTTTCACTATAGGTTTTCAGTTTATAATCACATTTACTAACGGGAAAGTGCTGAATAATAACATTCTTAGGTTTGCTCCCATCTTTGTTCAGATGATCTAAAAATTATTGCTTCCAGACATATCACAAAAATTTGTGACTGTGAAAATGACTTGGCCTAGTCACTGAAAACTTGAGACAGTTGTCAAATAAAGATCTCGCTGAATAAACAGCAGTCTATTAAAATGGAGATTAATTCAAATGACTAATAAAACTGATGGTTCTTGTTTACATCTGAATACTAACCAAGTTACTATGGAACATCCAATGGACTGGAATGATTTATATGTCAAGCACGATCTTACTTCCAATTACTTGGGAATCACACTTCTTTTACAAGTAGTGTCCAAACATACTTGCAAAGCTACAGAAATAATATTAGTAAGAGGCTGTATGCTTCCACTTGTGGGATGACTGCAAAAGTAACTAGCAGCTCAATCTGAATTTTGTCCAAGTCTGGCTGAATATGGTACATCAATGTGGTGAAGAAAGCTCCATGTTTCTAAAGTTGATGTTATCAACAAATATTGACACAACTTCATGCTTACTGTTCTACAGCACTCGAACCTGTACTACTGTCACCACATCTGTAGCATCCAGCAAAACTATCTGTGCAATAGTAATAAAAAAAATCAGAAAAACCTGAACTGTATACCAATGGAGTGGTTCACTGAAATCTGCGTCACCAATTCAATATATGCAAATTTATCATGGAAACAAGTTTAGGGACATTAATAAAGAACACAATTTGGAATGCAAAGAAACCTTTGTAAGTATATTCACATTTGTTCAAGAAAAACTTTAGGATCAACAAAGTGTGGTATCTTAAGAGAATATGAAAAAAAAAAAAAAAAAGAAATGGAATGAATGGCAGTGACTAAATTGAGGAAATGGACTAGTGTCAAATGACTGCACATATCAGACAATGGTATGATCTAACAATGGAAACTTCAGGTAAGAATATCAACAATGTAGGAAAAAGACAGATTGCTACTTACTGTAAAGTAGACATGTTATGTTGCAGACAAGCACAATTAAAAGACACAATTTAATTTGGCCTGTCTGCAACTTTACATGTCTTCTTTGCAGTAAGTAGCACTCTATCATTTCCTACCATTAATCACATGATCTAACAACACACTAAGGCAAGAGAACATTTCTTTTTAGTTTCAATGCTAGTGATCAGATTAACTGTGAACTTAGTCTTCGGTCTGTGAATTACTACAGATACACAGTCATAAATTTAATTTTTATGCTTAATTTTATATTATTGTGCACTTTGCACATCATATGCTAAATAAATAAAATATGTAGTGATAATTAGCTACTTTGAGAGACAGGGAGTGAGAGTATAAAGGTAGGCCAATATCTGAAAAATGGAAAAGCAAGAAGCTAGAGTGAGAATGGAGCACAGAAACAAAACCATAAAAAATCTAGACGTGAGGTAATGCCTCCACTTTTTAAGTGAATGATAAGATGAGAGAATTTTAGGGTGTAATCATTTTTCACACACAATAAATCAGAGGATGAATATTATACTCCAATGTAGGTACCATACAAAATCACAACTTTCTAAGGTTTATTTTCCACTTTCAGTATACATGACAATGTGTGAAGTGGGATGAACTGGGCAGAGTCCAATCCATTTGAGGCTGTAAAATACGCTGCAGTAATATTGAGTAGTGGCTAAACATGTAGCAGGACATCATACACAGACTATGGAGAGGACTTACACAATGTTATTCTCTTACAGTTGTGGTGCATGATGGTTTTAGACAATCTCATCAAGATCAAAAGATGCTTGTAAATGTTTTTGTATAGGAGATGTGACAGTATCCTTGTGTCAAAAGTGAACTGTCATGCAATATCTCACTTCACTTTTTTATATTGTCTTTTCTTACCTATTATTCAGAATGCTCTTCTGTTATCCCCCCTTCCTCTTCCTCCTCTGCATCAGTTTATGTTGGTGTTTTCTATCCTCTGGCCACTCTTTTCCCAACATGAAACTCATTATTTCATTACTTTAATATCTGATTCTCTCTTCCACAGAGTAAGTTTAGCTATTCAATTCCATTACTTTATGCAAAATCTCCATTGGCTAGTCCAACTTTTTAGAACACACAGTTATCACAATTGCAAACCAATGTTTTTCCTCTATATTATCTTATTCCTTTTACATAAAATTTCTATAATTTTCACATCACTATTTCCATATCTAATGTCTGCTGATTGTCATTTTAATGTGACTTATTGTACACTGAGGAAGGCTCAGTAACAGGAATAAAATTACTGGGAAAAATAACAACACACATATTCAGTCTCCTAAAAGAAGTGCTGTTACTACAATAACACACTTGAGGCAAGAATTATTTATATCTATATATAACATTTTCCTTCCATATATTAATGCAACATGTATATATAATTCTCAACTTCATCAGATAAGTTGTACAAACTGACATCAGTTTTTAGATCTTCCTCCCAAGCATATTGCACAAGTTCTAAAACTAACTGTAACAAAAGCCACAGTTTGGATACTAGTAACCTTTAAGCTACATAGAGTCATAAATTTCATTATCTTTGTACATTATTTCAGATATATCAGTGAGTCACATTCAAAACTATATAGAATAGGGAATTTTACAGATACAGGTACATAAAAATTGTAATTAACACAAAGAATTGAGAACTGATATCAGCTGAACAAGCTAAATTCAGTTATTTTTTGAACGCACTTTCACCATAATCAGATGAATGGTAAGATGAAAATGTGATAGGCTGAAAACACACCAGACAGAAGTAGTTTCTTATCTAAATATTGGTAAACATGAATATTCTGAACAATTAATTGCATGTTTTTTTACTGTTGTGAAAAGGGCATTTACCACTAGACTTACCACTATATTAACCCTTCAGCTAAGTATGAAATATCGTCATACTGGAGATGATTGTGGTTGAAAAGTTTTCAAAAATATTTATTGAGAGGTACAGCATTTTGTGATTGTGCATATGAAATACAGACAGTTGTCTTATGATGATACAATTACAGCTAACTGATAACAATGAATTTTGCTTTGTAGTCATTACACACTTAAAAAGCATTTGTAAGGGAAATGTTTTGCATAGGAGATAAACTCAACACTCTTTCTCTCTCAGACACACACACATACACACACACACACACACACACACACACACACACACACACACACACACACACACAGTTATCTTTGGTCATTAGAGGGATTAGCATCACTTTTAAGCTATGGAAAGGCACAATTAAACCATCATTAAATTGTCATTGGTGAATATTTCAAGCATTAGTGAGCCCTTTGTTGGTTGTCCTTCATTCTTTCCTTTTCCCATTAAATCAACAGTAATAGGGCTTGGATGCTGATTCACTGGGGCTGGTAACTTGACTTGTCCCATGAAGTTATCTGGTAAACATGAGTTATGATTGAAGACCTGAAAAAGAAGGCCAGTGAAGTTTACACCAATGAAATGCTGCATATTACATCTTACAAAAAACAGTCTAATACATGTTTAAAATACTCCAAAGAAAAAAGTATGTCCAAGATTACAGGTGTCAAAAGGCATTTCATATAGCAGAATAAAAATAGTTTATGCAGAATGAAGCTGTATATTTCATTGCCTATTTTTCACATTATGAATATCCTACAAACTATTACAAAAGAAGTTTTATGTTCATAACTTAAGAAATTTAAATTTTAACAACAAAAGTCATTACAACTTTGAGGTTATGTAAGAACCATTTTATTAGTGACTAGAGTTTTGGTGCATTTTAGCACAATCAAGCCAAATATTTGTATAGTGACTTTCTTCATCAACATGACAGTAAAAGAAGAAAAGCAAAGAAACACTGAAAACCGGTGTTTGTACACATTCATCATCATTGTCTCCCCTCATCTTCACAACAGATTGGGTGATGTGGCCTCCTTTTCAACCTTCCTCAATTTATTCCTCTTATCCTTCTGAAGACAGGAACTATTAGTTCCAAAACCTAAGATAGTGTATGCACTTTTATATCTGCCTCTCAGCAGTACCGACATTTCTCTAGAAAGTATGTACTGACCAGCAATGCTGTCTTACTATTATTTGTCTAAGAAACTGCTAACATTCTGTTCAGTGAGTCACTATCATAATTTTCCACTTAGTATCAAATAAATAAACAATGTTGTCAAGGGGAATGATTGGTTTTGAATGAGGAGACCATTGCCAAAAATTTCTTAGGAGCACAATTAATTATATAGTATGAATTTTATTTTGTACTCATAAATGTTCGAAAATACACAATACATCATTGGTAGACAGCAGCCTTGACTCAATTATTGAAAGATTATCAGAAACCAATACAAACAATAAACTGCTTGAATTTCAAATTGGACCTATCTGGCACATGTACACTCAAACAAAGTAAAATCTAGAAGTATTATGATGTATGTAAATAACTGTGCAAAATGAACAGGTTTTTTTACTTTGCTGAATTTCTGTTATCTTTTACTCTAGTGACCTGAAGATGAACACTGGAGCATCAGTTTGTCACACTGAAAAAGTGAAAATGTTTGAGTTCTGACAAAGCACATCTTCCATTAGGGGTAACAACAACACAGTTAAATGCATTTACTACTCTAATAGATAGACTTACAAGTTGGAGTTCTTTCTGTCTCAAGAAGGAGAAGCAAAGCCTTTCAACAGTTTTTAGAGTGTTGATAAATGAATCTTTACATAATATATTATTAAATCATTAAATTCTATCTGATGGCTGTCCTGTGATAAACTACAACTATGCAATGATTTGATTTTGTCTTGATCTAACTGACTGTGGGCACACCAAGAAGATAATGTGTTTCACTTTCCAATTAGACACCATTTCTTACTGTTCTGATACTAGATTAGAGAAGTATGATAGTGTGAATGTTCCAGAAGAATATGAAGCCACAATAAAACAGCAATTTGGTGTACTGAGTGACAAAATTTGAATTCTTACACATTTTTGATTTTAATATAGATGAAGTTTAGTAGTAGTAGTAGTAGTAGTAGTAGTAGCAGCTTTATTCACCCGTAGATCTATTTTTACAAGGATATAGGACATGTCAAAGTATTTAAAAATTTAGATCAATTTAAAATAGGCTAATTTGTATACACATATATTTATAGACATCTAGTTAGAGACAATCATTAGATTTACTCCTGGTATACAATACTTTTTTTACAAATAACTCATTAAATAATGTAATGCCACACTGTTCACTCATATCTCACTATCAGTCACTGCACACACTATACACACATTAGTTCATAACACTTCACTCACTGTACACACACACACACACACACACACACACACACACTGGTGATCTCTGGGCCATTTTCTGTACCGCAACTTCCCATTTGCTACCCTGATAAACTGAGTCAGCATCTCTCGATAATGAGAGAGATGTTGAGCTCAGAAAGAGGAAGAGGTGTTAGTATTGTGCTATGCATAGCTCGGGGGTAAGTATTTCTAGAAAGGAAAAAAAACATAAAGTGAAGGTGTTATGTGGTACGTTGGATATTGTATAATAATAATAATAATAATAATAATAATAATAATAATTATTATTATTATTATTATTATTATTAATTATAATTATTTATTTGTATAACATTTTTTTATCAAACCCCTACTATGTTTTAGCTAAGTAATCCTTCAATGTATAAAATGTATTGCATAACAGATACTTTTTAGCTGCCTTTTTACATAAGTGTATTTTTGCAATTACTTTAATCACTTTTGGTAATTTATTGTACAGTTTTATTCCTTGGTAGAAAATGCTGTTTTGAGTTTTATGTTTATTTTTTCTTGGTAAATGTAAAGCGAGTCTATCTCTTATTGCGTGGTCATGGACAGATCTGTTTGTGCTGTTATTACCAATGTTATTTTTGATGGGTAAAACTGACTGGTGAATGTATTCACACGGAGCAGTTAAAATCCCCAGTGTTTTGAACAGATCTTTACAATGAACTTGACTAGTGTTTTTGGTTATTCTTCTTATCGCTCTCTTCTGGAGTTTGAAAACTGTGTTCATATTTTGTGCATTTTATCCCCAAAAAAGAATGCCATAGCCAAGAACTGAGTGTACATATGAATAATATGTAACTAACAGACACTGCATGTTACACACTGATGATAGGATTCTAAGAGCATAACATACTGATGACATTCTGTTTGCAAGTACCTTTGTGTGTTCACACCACTTCAACTGAGAATCAATATTCAATCCTAGAAATTTTGCATTTGTTACATAGCCTATAGAGATGCCATCTACATTTAATTCAACATTGTCATTTTTCCTCTTCAAACTGAAATTCATGGCGTTAGTGTTCTTTATGTTCAATGTCACTTTATTGCTTATTGACCAATCGTGAACTTCCTTGAGAGTTTCATTTGCTTTCTCGGCAAGGAGTTCTTGTTTTCTCAGTGACCATAATATTGCTGACATCAGTGAAGACAATTTTTTCACCATGAGTAACACTACTGGAAAGGTGCATGATGTATATCAGGAATAGTATTGGTCCTAATATTCTACTTTGCGGAACTCCTATATTAATGTATTATGGGTCTGATAAGTGTTTTACTAAATGTTTAGATCTATTTGAAGTACACTCCTGGAAATGGAAAAAAGAACACATTGACACCGATGTGTCAGACCCACCATACTTGCTCCGGACACTGCGAGAGGGCTGTACAAGCAATGATCACACGCACGGCACAGCGGACACACCAGGAACCGCGGTGTTGGCCGTCGAATGGCGCTAGCTGCGCAGCATTTGTGCACCGCCGCCGTCAGTGTCAGCCAGTTTGCCGTGGCATACGGAGCTCCATCGCAGTCTTTAACACTGGTAGCATGCCGCGACAGCGTGGACGTGAACCGTATGTGCAGTTGACGGACTTTGAGCGAGGGCGTATAGTGGGCATGCGGGAGGCCGGGTGGACGTACCGCCGAATTGCTCAACATGTTGGGCGTGAGGTCTCCACAGTACATCGATGTTGTCGCCAGTGGTCGGCGGAAGGTGCACGCGCCCGTCGACCTGGGACCGGACCGCAGCGACGCACGGATGCACGCCAAGACCGTAGGATCCTACGCAGTGCCGTAGGGGACCGCACCGCCACTTCCCAGCAAATTAAGGACACTGTTGCTCCTGGGGTATCGGCGAGGACCATTCGCAACCGTCTCCATGAAGCTGGGCTACGGTCCCGCACACCGTTAGGCCGTCTTCCGCTCACGCCCAAACATCGTGCAGCCCGCCTCCAGTGGTGTCGCGACAGGCGTGAATGGAGGGACGAATGGAGACGTGTCGTCTTCAGCGATGAGAGTCGCTTCTGCCTTGGTGCCAATGATGGTCGTATGCGTGTTTGGCGCCGTGCAGGTGAGCGCCACAATCAGGACTGCATACGACCGAGGCACACAGGGCCAACACCCGGCATCATGGTGTGGGGAGCGATCTCCTACACTGGCCGTACACCACTGGTGATCGTCGAGGGGACACTGAATAGTGCACGGTACATCCAAACCGTCATCGAACCCATCGTTCTACCATTCCTAGACCGGCAAGGGAACTTGCTGTTCCAACAGGACAATGCACGTCCGCATGTATCCCGTGCCACCCAACGTGCTCTAGAAGGTGTAAGTCAACTACCCTGGCCAGCAAGATCTCCGGATCTGTCCCCATTGAGCATGTTTGGGACTGGATGAAGCGTCGTCTCACGCGGTCTGCACGTCCAGCACGAACGCTGGTCCAACTGAGGCGCCAGGTGGAAATGGCATGGCAAGCCGTTCCACAGGACTACATCCAGCATCTCTACGATCGTCTCCATGGGAGAATAGCAGCCTGCATTGCTGCGAAAGGTGGATATACACTGTACTAGTGCCGACATTGTGCATGCTCTGTTGCCTGTGTCTATGTGCCTGTGGTTCTGTCAGTGTGATCATGTGATGTATCTGACCCCAGGAATGCGTCAATAAAGTTTCCCCTTCCTGGGACAATGAATTCACGGTGTTCTTATTTCAATTTCCAGGAGTGTATGTGTTATCTCTACTCTTTGTACCCTATCCGTTAGGTATGATTGAAACCAGTCATTAGCTACTCCTCTTATTCCTGTTTTTGTTGTTGTTGTCTTCAGTCCAGACACTGGTTTGATGCAGCTCTCCATGCCACTCTATCCTGTGCAAGCTACTTCAACTCCCAGTACTTATCGCAACCTACATCCTTCTGAATCTGCTTAGTGTATTCATCTCTTGGTTTCCCTCTATGATTTTTACCCTCAACGCTGCTGTCCAATACTAAATTGGTAATCTCTTGAAGCCTCAGAATATGTCCTACCAACCAATCCCTTCTTCTAGTCAAGTTGTGCCACAAATTTCTCTTCTCCCCAATTCTATTCAATACCACCTCATCAGTTATGTGATCTATCCATCTAATTTTCAGCATTCTTCTGTAGCACCACATTTCGAAAGCTTCTAGTCTCTTCTTGTCTAAACCATTTATCGCTACGTTTCACTTCCACACATGGCTACACTCCATACACATACTTTTAGAAACGACTTCTTGACACTTAAATCTATACTCGATGTTAACAAATTTCTCTTCTTCAGAAACACTTTCCTTGCCATTGCCAGTCTACATTATACAACCTCTCTACTTCGACCATAATAAGTTTTTTGCTCTCCAAATAGCAAAACTCATTTACTACTTTAAGCGTCTCATATCCTAATATAATTCCCTCAGCATCACCCGATTTAATTTGACTACATTCCATTATCCTTGTTTTGCTTTTGTTGATGTTCATCTTATATCATCCTTTCAAGACACTGTCCATTCCGTTCAGCTGCTCTTCCAGGTCCTTTGCTATCTCTAACAGAATTACAATGTCATCGGCGAACCTCAAAGTTTTTATTTCTTCTCCATGAATTTTAATTCCTACTCCGAATTTTCCTTTTGTTTCCTTTACTGCTTGCTCAATATACAGATTGAATAACATTGGAGATAGGCTACAGCCCTG
Organism: Schistocerca piceifrons; assembly: GCF_021461385.2. Taxonomy (NCBI): domain Eukaryota; kingdom Metazoa; phylum Arthropoda; class Insecta; order Orthoptera; family Acrididae; genus Schistocerca; species Schistocerca piceifrons. The sequence continues at coordinate 970,416,673 of NC_060139.1, read as the reverse complement.
TCTCACTCCCTTCCCAACCACCGTTTCCCTTTCATGCCTCTCAACTCTTATAACTGCTATCTGGTTTCTGTATAAATTGTAAATAGCCTTTCACTCCTGCCACCTTCAGAATTTGAAAGAGAGTATTCCAGTCAACGTTGTCAAAAGCTTTCTCTAAGTGTACAAATGCTAGAAACGTACGTTTGCCTTTCCTTAATATATTTTCTAAGATAAGTCGTAGGGTCAGTATTGCCACACGTGTTCCAACATTTCTAGTGAATCCAAACTGATTCCCCGAGGTCAGCTTCTACCAGTTTTTTCATTTGTCTGTAAAGAATTCATGTTAGTATTTTGCAGCCATGGTTTATTAAACTGATAGTTCGGTAATTTTCACATCTGTCAACACCTGCTTTCTTTGGGATTGGAATTATTATATTCTTCTTGAAGTCTGAGGGTATTTCGCCTGTCTCATACATCTTGCTCACCAGATGGTAGAGTTTTGTCAGGGCTGGCTCTCCTAAGGCTGTCAGTAGTTCTAATGGAATGTTGTCTACTTCCGGGGCCTTGTTTCAACTTAGGTCTTTCAGTGCTCTGTCAAACCCTTCACGCAGTAGCACATCTCCCATTTCATCTTCATCCACATCCTCTTCCATTTCCATAATATTGTCCTCAAGAACATCGCCCTTGTACAGACCCTCTATATACTCCTTCCACTTTTCTGCTTTCCCTTCTTTGCTTAGAACTGGGTTTCCATCTGAGCTCTTGATATTCATGCAAATGGTTCTCTTTTCTCCAAAGGTCTCTCTAATTTTCCTGTAGGCAGTATCTGTCTTACCCCTAGTGATATACACCTCTACATCCTTACATTTGTCCTCTAGCAATCCTTGCTTAGCCATTTTGCACTTCCTGTCGATCTCATTTTTGAGATGTTTATATTCCTTTTTGCATGCTTCATTTACTGCATTTTTGTATTTTCTCCTTTCCTCAGTTAAAGTCAACATCTCTTCTGTTATCCAAGAATTTCTATTAGCCCTCGCATTTTTACCTACTTGATTCTCCGCTGCCTTCACTGTTCCATCTCTCAAGACTACCCATTCTTCTTCTACTGTATTTCTTTCCCCCTTTCCTTTCAATCATTCCCTAATGCTCTCCCCAAAACTCTCTACAACCTCTGGTTCTGTCAATTTATCCAGGTCCCATCTCCTTAAATACCCACCTTTTTTCAGTTTTAATCTACAGTTCACAACCAATAGATTGTTGTCAGAGTCCACATCTGTTCCTGGAAATGTCTTACAATTTAAAATCTGGTTCCTAAATCTCTGTCTTACCATTATATAATCTATCTGAAACCTTCCGGTATCTCCAGGCTTCTTTCATGATTCCTGAACCAAGAGTTAGCTATGATTAAGTTATGATCTGTGCAAATTTCTAGCAGGCGGCTTCCTCTTTCATTCCTTACCTCCATTCCATATTCACCCACTACGTTTCCTTCTCTTCCTTTTCCTACTATCAAATTCCATTCACCCATGACTATCAAATTTTCATCTCCCTTCCTATCTGAATAATTTCTTTTATCTCATCATACATTTCATCAATCTCTTCGTCATCTGCGGAGCTAGTTGGCATGTAAACTTGAACTACTGTGGTAGGCGTGGGCTTCATATTTATCTTGGCCATAATAATGCGTTCAGTATGGTGTTCATAGTAGCTTACCCACACTCCTATATTTTTATTTATTATTAAACCTACTCCTGCATTACCCCTATTTGATTTTGTATTTATAACCCTGTATTCACCTGACCAGAAGTCTTGTTCCTCCTGCCACCGAACTTCACTAATTCCCACTATAACTAACTTTAACCTATCCATTTCCCTTTTTAAATTTTCTAACCTACCTGCCCAATTTAGGGATCTGACACTCCATGCTCCGACCCGTAAAATGCCAGTTTTCTTTCTCCTGATAACAACGTCATCCTGAGTAGTCCCCGCCTGGAGATCTGAATGGGGGACTATTTTACCCAAGAGGACACCATCATCATTTAACTATACAGTAAAGCTGCAAGACCTCGGGAAAAATTAAGGCTGTAGTTTCCCCTTGGTTTCAGCCGTTCGCAGTACCAGCACAGTAAGGCTGTTTTGGTTAGTGTTACAAGGCCAGATCAGTCAATCATCCAGACGGTTGCCCCTGCAACTACTGAAAAGACTGCTGCCCCTCTTCAGGAACCACAAGTTTGTCTGGCCTCTCAACAGATACCCCTCTGTTGTGGTTGCCCCTACAGTATGGCTATCTGTATCGCTGAGGCATGCAAGCCTCCCCACCAACGGCAAGGTCCATGGTCCATGGGGGGGGGGGGGGGGTCTCTTATTCCTAATGCTTCTAATTTATTTAATAGAATCTTGCAGTCGACTGTATCAGACGCCTTAGAAAGATGCAAAAATATGCCTGTGACACACTCATCTTTATCAAGAGCATCAAGTACAACTTTTGTGAATTCTATTATGGCTGCCTCCGTATTTTGCCACTTCGGAAATCAAATTGTGATGCGCTTAAAAGATTGTATTTATTTAGGTAATTGATTAATCTGTCTTTCATAATTGCTTCTATTATTTTAGAGAATGCTGACAGCAGAGAAATGGGCTGTTAATTTTCTATGTCTTCTGCATTACCTTTCTTAAGCAATAGTACAACTCTTGCCTGTTTTAACTGCTCTGGAAATGTCCCTTATGTGAAGGATTCATTTATTATATTTGTTAAGGGGCCTTGTGTAACCACTATGCATTGTTTCAGTACACACACTGGTACTTTATCTAAGCTACTGACTTTTTATTTTGTAGTTTTTGAACAGTTTTATTGACTTCATTCTCTGTGGTTGGAAGTAACATCATTGTATTTAGTGCAACATTATTTACAGGTATTATATTTGTTTGGGGGAACTTTTGCTGTAACTTCTCTGCAATACTTGAAAAATGCTGGTTTACATAGTTTGCTAAGTGTTGTGGATCATTTTATTACCTTACCTCTCCCCATTTCCGTTTTTATGACATCCCAGACTGATTTGCTGTTATTCTCTGCTTTATATATTATTTTGTCATTAAATGACTTTTTTGGAGCAATCAGCACCTTCCTATAGCTCTTTTTGTATCTATGATAGAAATTTAAGAATTATGGATCATTGCAAATCTTTTTCATGGAACTGAGGTGTTTAAGTGTTTGGGAAGACTTCTTAATACCTGCTGTTATCCATCTGTATTTGTGAGATGTTGATACAGACATGCATACTTTTGGAAATGCCTTTTCAAAGTTCAACTTAAACAATGTGGAAAATTTAGAGAATTTCATATTCACATTGGTTTCCTTATACACTTCATCCCATCTTTGTGTTTCTAGTTCTTTTGAAAAATCTTTTATTTTGATTTCTTATAGATGTCATTTGTAGGCTTGTAGTTTATGGAATGATTCGATGCCTGATTTTACTGTTGTTATTTGACAGAGATGGTATGATAGTCCGGGATCTTTTACAGCTACATCACATTTTTCCCTGTCCATATTTGTGGCCACATGGACAATTACTGATGCAGTCATTGTAGTAAGCCTTGTTGCACTATTGACCAATAGGGACATGCCAAAACTTTGAAGGATGTTTGTGAAGGTGCTGCTGGATTCATTTATGATATTAGTGTTGATGTTAATGTCCCCACACAGAATTATGTTGACCTTTGTACTTGAGACTATATCTAGAACTTCTGTTAACTATACACACACAAAATGATTAATTTCTTGGTGATATCATGCTATGTTAATTCAATAGATGATATTTCAAAGTGTTTGTCTTCACTTACTGTACTAAGATCATGTCTTGATTTGAACTGTGTTCCTTTGCTGATATAAATGCATGATCCTCCACCCCTTGAAGTAGTTCTGCATAAAGAGTTTGCCTTTTCATACAGTGATAATGCTGCATGTTGGATTTCTGTGTCTCTACACCAGTGCTCAGTAATACAAACTACTGTGCAGTTCAAAGATTGGAGCTCAACTTCTAATAGTTGTATTTTATTTTTTATTGATTGCATGTTTTGATGGAGGATTGTTAAGACTGTGAAATGCCCCACGTTACTCTTTCCAATGATTTGTTTTTCTTTGTGAGATCTGGTATATGTGATATTTGAGGTGTTAAAATCTGTCTTGTGAGTGATTGTTTCAGTATTTTTTAAAGTGCTGGAGATACTCTCTAGGCAGGGAGTCTGGATTCATCCTAAAAACACCTACTTTTCCTACCTCTTACAACAGGTATTTGACAATGTGTTGCCCAAGATCCACCCCCTATACTTTCATGAATCAGCTGTACTAATCTTCCTTTCCCAGTCCTGTTTAGGTGTAGGTGATGCCTAGTGAAACCCCGTGTGTTGATAGTCCCTACGGGCACCAGAGAAACATGAGCAAAGTTGGCTGTCCTCAGAGCCATCCCTAACCCCACATTGATTCGCCTCACAGCTCCATCAAGGTGTGGTCGATCATGACACCAGAACAGCTCAACAAAGTGTACATTGGTGCCATGAGTCAGGGAAGCTATCTTGTCCAGGTCACCACCTATGTCATATGTCCCATCCCTGTCCAAACTGTTTTCCGCCCCACCCACTATCACTACACGGTCCTCTTTTTGTAAAGTCCTTACATAAAGACCCTAGGTCCTCTATCACATGACTTAGCCCTGCATTTGGCTTGAAGGTATTGGTGGCCTCGTACGCTTCTCCTAAACTTTCCTGTAACTGAGGGCCTACACCTCACCCATGGCTACTACCTAGCAGCAGCATTTTCTCCTTCCTAAGACTTTGTATACTCCTAGGGTTCTTGGCCTTGATTGAAGTGTGCTGCACATTTCCTGCTGCTCGTTCCACCTGAGGGTCTTCTCCACTTAACTCTGGCAGTGGTAGATACCTGTTTTTGGTGTTGATGATAAAACTGTCAGATTGCGTTCTCTTTCTTCCTATCCTCCTACCATCTGCCAGTTCCCAACCACCCTCCTCCTCCCTATCTCCCTTGATCCTTATGAGTTCCTTCTTTGCTCCCTCCAGCTGTGCCTGAAGGGCACAGATTTTCCTTTCCTGTTCCCCAACCAAAATGTTCCTATCACATACTCTCTGCTGTTCCAGGAGAGAGCCTCTACTGTTCTCCTAACGTTCTCCCCACTACATCCCCTCCAGTGTAAATATTTCCTACAAGATTGGCAACAAATCCCTCTACTTACTACTCTACAACAGCTCCCACATTTTTCACTCGTGGTCAGTTTCGAAAGAATAATTAAGTTTAAAGAATGTTTTAAATTTGTCAAGGACGCAAGATTGGCTGTGTGTAAACAAAAAACGACACAAAGGTTTTATGTGTGATGGTTGTTGTTTTTGTGCTGATTTAGGGATACAATGACAGAAGAATGAATTTGGAATTAATTTGCTTTTAGAGAATTTATGTTATCAGGTGTGTTTGGTCAGGTTTTTAAACATTTATAATTCAGAAAATTTAGGCCTAGATCACATCTATCTAACTAGTAAGCAATACATAAATATGATTTAGAAGCATTTAATTACACTTTTATTGTGACAATAGACACTGATGAAACTAGTCGATGTCTTTTTTAAACAAATTTTACACTATCAAGAAAACTTGAATACAATTTTCCGTGTTTATGCCACGCAAAATTTTGGGTTATGTCATGATTATCGGGACTTCAGCTTCAAGAACAAAGCACTGCTGGGATGTTAATATTCAGTTTTGTGACACGAATGGACACTACAGCAAGTATACAAAACAAAGAAAATTTAAATTTGACACTATTTCCTCTTAAATAAGTTATTTTAGTGGACGAAGAAAAAAACTTGTGATCTCACTCGGCAGCCATCTTGGTTACAAGATTATTGTAAGAAAAGTTCTCTAGGTATGGAGTCACTAGGGGAGACCGCTGCTGTCCAATAGAAAGTTAAATTTATTTTACGTGAATACCTGTATATGTAATTTCAGCATGAGTCACAATACAATCCATTAGGGTGAATGGGGATAGGCAGACGGTGTGCAGTGGCTACACACAATATCCAGTCATAGAGAATGATCTACAACATAACAGTTGTGACTTCAGTGCCTGTTTCACCAAATATGCCATTGGTATTATTCCCCCAGACACTGGTTTCTCTTGAATTCAACATGTGGGAACTGGTATTACAACATGTCCTCGGTTCTCACCACCCACCTGGTCTTAATTTACCTCAATTTCTTTGATCTCAGCATTTCTTCTAAGTAACAATTCCTTTCTTCATACCCACTGACTTTTCTATATCTTTCATTTTCTGACCTGTCCATTTTCCCTGCGATGCCCCCCCCCCCCCCCCACCCACTTCTATCGCATACACTGTACTTAGCTTTCTGCTCTTATTAACTGGTGCACAATGTTTTGGCAGTAATATCTGTCTTGCATATTACCTTATATTTGAAATGGGCCTACCTTCCCATCCCTATCTGAAATTCCTTTCAACATTCTCTGAAGTGGTCAATTTGGCTCAAAATTTTATCTTTCTGGACTTTATACTGTTATGTCTATACCCAGTGCCAACAGTAAACTGCCATTTAAAAAATTAGTACAAATGAGCTTACTATCTCAGATTAAAGTTCACACTAAAATGCTACCAATTTCTATTAGCAGTTAAGGGGAGCAAACCATTTGTTAATAATCCAATTCTGGAATTTCATGCTATGAACTGTGCAGTCATGTTGCACCACATATTCCTGAAAAGTTACTTCTGTCTGATTTCTGAAAATCTATGATGTTTATTCATTATGATTATTTAAAATGATAGCTCTGCTTGAGTGCAAACTGAAATACTCTTAACAATACTTTTTCAAAGTGATTTGTTTATAATTAACTAAAATGTAATTTAAATTGTTGTATTGTAAAAATAATTGAAATGGTACATGAAATTAAGCAAACTTTCCCAAACTGAATATCGGTTCATGTAGGGCAATATGTGGCCCATTTTTTGATGTAACTAACTAAAATCATCTAATGACTTTTAATTGTTATTTTGTAAATCTTACATTTAACAATGTATTCAATTGTTTATATCTAAAAAGAAAGATGATGAAACTTACCAAACAAAAGCGCTGGCAGGTCGATAGACACACAAGCAAACACAAACATACACACAAAATTCTAGCTTTCGCAACCAATGGTTGCCTCGTCAGGAAAGAGGGAAGGAGAAGGAAAGACAAAAGGATATGGGTTTTAAGGGAGAGGGTAAGGAGTCATTCCAATCCCGGGAGCGGAAAGACTTACCTTAGGGGGAAAAAAGGACAGGTATACACTCGCACACACACACATATCCATCCACACATACACAGACACAAGCAGACATGTCTGCTTGTGTCTGTGTATGTGTGGATGGATATGTGTGTGTGTGCGAGTGTATACCTGTCCTTTTTTCCCCCTAAGGTAAGTCTTTCCGCTCCCGGGATTGGAATGACTCCTTATCCTCTCCCTTAAAACCCATATCCTTTTGTCTTTCCTTCTCCTTCCCTCTTTCCTGACGAGGCAACCATTGGTTGCGAAAGCTAGAATTTTGTGTGTATGTTTGTGTTTGCTTGTGTGTCTATCGACCTGCCAGCGCTTTTGTTTGGTAAGTTTCATCATCTTTCTTTTTAGATATATTTTTCCCACGTGGAATGTTTCCCTCTATTATATTCTTATTCAATTGTTTAGATTTATATAAAAGGAAGTGGTGCATGAGCCACGGGAGCAGTTAGAGTGAGAAAGAGGCAGTGAGAGAGACTGGAGGCTGTCAGATGAGAAATGTATATTCCACCAATGTAAATGCTAATTAGTCACAATATAAGACAAGAAAAGTGACATACTTTCTGTTTTATTTAAAAATTAGTACATCAGCAACATCGAATGCTGAGACTTTCTGGAGCAACAAACCCTGAGGATATCAAAGTTGAGTATCTCATTATATGGAGCAGGTAAGTTACTACGTGAAATTTCATTAACTGTAATTGAAATTTTCTAGTTTTCACCTATCTTCATACTTGTGAATGGCAGGTGTCCAAACTATTATGTTGCTCTGATGGTATGGTTGAGAATTCACTATTACCACTATCTACTTATAGACAGAACTACTGAAACTGTATATTTTATTCTTACTCAGCTTCAGTGGTAATTAAAATGCTCCCCTCCTTTCACACATTTAAGTGTGGCATTTTATCTTCCACCTTTAAGCTCTCAAGTGTTCAAATCTTGTCCTGTGCAGTCCCCAACAGCTAATTTTTCCCTCTCATCCCATCAAGTGTGTCTCCCATGACCTTGGGTTCTCGGCAACTTTTCCAAATTATCCCCATTTCCTAAACCTCACCAGTCCTTTTCCTTCACCCCTCTCCCTTCCCCTTCAACCCTGCTGCCAGAAGAATGAGCCACTGGCCCCAAAAAGTTTGTAAATTTGAATACATTTATGTGTGTGTTCTCCTGCTGTCACTGGTGATAGATTTTTTTTAATCCCTCCAGTTACATTATATAATCAACTTCTGAGTATGTGTGCTGCGACCTGTGGTTGACAATCACTTGCACTGGGGCAGTTTTCAGGAGACATGAGCATTTGTGGACTTGATGCTTTGAAGTGAAATATCAGTGCAACAGAAAGTATTACAATAAATAATACTACACAACTGACTGAATATTTGCTTCATGCTAATGTTGTGCCGACTACAGTCATCTTTGTAGTGAGAACAGTGTAGAGCCTTATGAACACAAACTAAATGTCATGCAGTTTTTGTGAACTGTACATCTCAGGGCTAGATACACCTATATACCAAAAATTGTATCTATAACTCAAAATTAATAGTGGAAAAAAACTGTCCTTAAAACACTGTAACAATTACAGTTATCTAATGAAAATGTGAACACTCAGTATTTTCACACATTTTTTCTGGTGCAGTAGACTACCAATTTTACCAGAGGCTTCTGTGAATGATTTCAAAGTGTGCCTTTCCCCCAATCTTGTAGGCATCAGTCAACTATAGGAATGCATGCTGTTGGTGGAAGTGGGACAAGCAGGAAACAAGTGGCTGAGTATGTCACAGCAGAAGAGCTGTGTGGATATTAAAGGCATCTTTTTGTATGTTTGTATGAGCACAGGCATTCATTATTGTAAGAAAATGAAATGCCTACAGTCATCCTTATGATCTTATTTATTGTGAAGCTACCAGTTTTGGCACTTCAATGCACCATTCATTATAGCAAGTGTATATGTGTGTAGTCACCATTCAACAGCATTCTTTATAGCATTTGTACAATGTATTCAGCTTGTTTTCAATTGAGATGCTTACAACACAGAATTACCTTGATTATTACAGGTTCATCAACAGAGCTGCGATAGAAGACAAAAGTAGAATTCCATGTGGGATTCAAGGAATTTTTTTCCATGTGTGTCTTTGCTTTCTTGCCTTCACTTTTCACTATGCAGTAGGCATCACATGCTGCAGTAAATAATAAAAGCATTATTATAAAAGTACATCATTCCTTTACAAATTTAAGTGTATGAATACAATACATATGTGAATGTATGCTTTCCCGGCGTATAAAGCTGGCAAAGAGTTATCGGGCTTCCAGCCGGTTCAAATGGTTCAAATGGCTCTGAGCACTATGGGACTTAACATCTACGGTCATCAGTCCCCTAGAACTTAGAACTACTTAAACCTAACTAACCTAAGGACATCACACAACACCCAGTCATCATGAGGCAGAGAAAATCCCTGACACCGGCGGGAATCGAACCCGGGTGCGGGAAGCGAGAACGCTACCGCACGACCAGCTTCCAGCCGGGTGGTGGTGTCTTCAAACTACGACGTTTCAATGAGTGACATACTCATCATCTTCTGGCGAAAAGCCAATACTTTGCGAATGCCGGTCCCTTTGTACCTGCGGTGTGCCCCCCCCCCCCCCCCACCACCTGGCCACGGGAGGCTGGGTCCAGAGGAGCCAGCGGGTGGGCTGGAGGGGGAAACGGGTGCACCGTTCGTGTCTCCGTCAGAGCATTCTGGTCACATCTCGTGAGCTGGACGGTTCTTGGTGCAATCCTGGCGTATTGCGGCTAATGCTGGATTCCAGGCCGCGCTCAGTTGATAACCTTCGTCCCTCTTCACAAGATTCTCGTGGACCCGTATTTCTATTGATTCTTTAATGACGCTGTCCCAGTAGCTCCTGGCTCGGCACAGCATCCTGGTGTTCTCGAAATCAAAGGTGTGGTTTTCTTTGATGCTATGTTCAGCTATTGCAGATTTCTCTATCTGTCCAAGTCGGACATGCCTGATGTGTTCCTCACATCTTTTCGAGATGCAGCGCTGCGTTTGTCCAATGTGATGTACACCACATTCGCAGGCAATGCTGTATATACCAGGTGTGTTGAGTTTGAGTGGGTCTTTAGCTGAGCCCAGCAGCTCTTTCGTCTTTGGCGGTGTTCGGAAGACGGTATTTATGTTTGATTTACTCAGTAGCCTACCGATTTTGGCTGATAAGGGCCCCAAATATGGAAGAAAGGCGAGTCTCTTGTTAACTTCCTCTTCCTCTTCCTGAAATTTGTCAGCCTGTCTTCTCTTGAAGGCCCTACCAATCTGTGTTTCACTGTACCCGTTTTTCCGAAATACCTCTCTTAGGTGGTGTAATTTGTCTGAGAGGCTTTCTTTGTCACAAATGATGCACACCCTATGTACCTACATGGTCAGTACTGACTGGCATTGCGCCAGGTGGTGGCAGCTGGTTACATGGAGGTACAGGTCTGTGTGTGTCTGCTTTCTATACACTGAATGGCCCAGCGTACCATTCGTTTCTTCCTGATCAGTATGTCCAGGAATGGAATACAGCCAGTCTCTTCTACTTCCATCGTGAAGGTGATATTCTCATGTATGCCATTTAGGTGGTCCATAAACTCCTCCAGTGCCTGCCTGCCATGCTGCCAAATCATGAAAGTGTCGTCCACATAGCGGGAGAAGTGCCTGGGTTTACAGTGAGCAGTTTGTAGTGCCACCTCCTCAAAGTGTTCCATATAAAGATTCGCAATCCCTGGAGCAAGGGGAGATCCCATGGCCACTCCATACACTTGTTCATAATGCTCTCCATTGCACTTGAAGTAGGTGGTCGTAAGTGCATATTCAAAGAGTTTCACTGTTTCAGGCTTGAAGTGCTGATTAAGGAGTGCCAAGGCGTCTTGTAGAGGTACTTTCATGAACAAGTAGGTGATGTCAAAGCTCACGAGTAGATCAACTCTCTGTATTCGGATGTCCTTCAGTATTCTTACGAAATCTGCAGAGTTTTTCACGTGATGACTGCAGTGTCCCAGCGGTTTTAATAGTGCCACCAGGTATTTGGCCAGTCCATAACTGTGTGAGTTAATAGTGCCCAGAATCGGCCGTAGAGGCACCCCATCTTTGTGAATCTTGGGCAATCCATATAGGCGCGGTGTCATTGGCCCTCTGGGACACAGCCGTTTCTGCACTGCCTCTGGTAGATCTGAGTCCTTCAGTAGCGCCACGGTTTTCCTGGTCATCGCTGATGTAGGGTCCTTGTTGAGTTTCCTGTAGGCTGGGTCTTGCAGCAGAGAGCAGATTTTCTGTTGGTAGTCGACTGTGCGAATCAGCACCGTCGCATTTCCCTTGTCTGCTGGGAGGACCATGATATCAGCATCATCCCTCAGTACGCGGATAGCCTCTCGCTCCGGTGCAGTAATGTTGGCTTTCGGGAGTCGTGACTTGTCGATGATCCTGCAGGTTTCCCTTTGGATCTGCTCAGCTTCCTCCTTGGGTAGGCCCCGGATTGCTTCCTCTACGCTGCTGATGATGTCCCATTTCGGTATGGTCCTTGGTACAGGTGCAAAGTTCAACCCTTTCGTGAGGACAGAGGTTGTGGCTGCATCTAGCACCTTATCTGTCAAATTTACAATAGCTCTGGTGCTATTTGCCACCCTCTGGGTCGACTGAGCTCCAGAGAGTCTGTCGAATTTGTCGATCTGTTTTGTGGCAACATGCCGTTTCTGCACATCACTGTCAGCGTGAGAGCTGCAGTCAACCCACTCCCAAGTGTGTGCCAGTAATGCTTCTGCCATTTTCAGGTGACATGCGATCAGGATGCGTGCATTCTTGTCCAGTTCTTACCGTGTGTAGTGAATGCGTTCCCTGACAATGGCCATTCCTGCTTGCCGTAAAATATGTTCGGTTTTCTTCATTTTCACAGGATGTCTTAATTCCGCAAATTGTGGCAAGATGTTCTTGTCTCGGCAATGTTGGAGGAAAGCAATGAGCTGAGCAATTTGGCTTTCCTGTTGCGTTCTTTCTGCAGCAGCTTGAAGCTGCAGAGCATCTCCCCCCCGCGAGGAACACACCAGGCATGTCCGACTTGGACAGATAGAGAAATCTGCTATAGCTGAACATAGCACCAAACAAAACCACATCTTTGATTTCGAGAACACCAGGGTGCTCGGCTGAGCCGGGAGCTGTTCGGACAGTGCCATTAAAGAATCAATAGAAATACGGGTCCATGAGAATCTTGTGAACAGGAACGAAGGTTATCAACTGAGTGCAACCTGGAATCCAGCATTAGCCGCAATATGCCAGGAACGCACCAAGAACCGTCCAGCTCACGAGACGCGACCAGAATGCTCTGATGGAGACAAGAACGGCGCACCCACTTCCCCCTCCAGCCCGCCCGCCAGCTCCTCTGGACCCAGCCTCCCGTGGCCAGGTGGTGGGGGGCACGCCGCAGGTATAAAGGGACCAGCATCCGCAAAGTCTCGGCACTTCGCCAGAAGATGATGAGTATGTCACTCGTTGGAACCTCGCAGTTTGAAGACATCGCCACCTGGCAGGAAGCCTGAGAACTCTTAACCAACAATACATATGGTTTTTTATTCTTGTTTTACGTTGTGGTTTCTATATGTTATTTCAATATTTACAGTATGTTTCAATAACTAAATAACATCTGAGCTAAAATGCATAGTTACATTTGTTTTTAAGAACTGCTAAATGAGATAAATTCTAAAAACTATTTATAAAATGTTCTCCTTCAAAACACTTCTGTTTGAAACAAAACTGTAACATTGTGCACCTGTTCTCCGTCTCATATAATGTTGCAATTTATTTCATGGCACAACTGTGATCAACACTATCAGTATAATTTTTTAAAAATAATAACATGATTTTCAAATTATTGCAAAATACTCATGGTATCAAGGGGCAAATAAGAAAGCATGACAAATAAGAATTTAACACTCATGCTAAAAGTTGTCTTTTCAACAAAGAAAACATGAGGAAAAAGGTATGACCAAAGGTATGAAAATTTCTTAAAAAGAGAGAAAAAATTAAAGGGGGTCCATTTCTTGAAAGGTCAAACACTTATCTCAGAAATGTTTGTGTCATTAGAAAACACTCAAATTATGTTTGCTTAGCAACTTCAATATTGACACTACTCAATTTTTTCTTGTCAAATAGTTTTACATTTTTGCATAAAAGAAATGGACAAAAAAGTGCACATGACATCTGTGAAATTTATCATTGCTTTGTGAAATACTTAATAATAATACTTTTAAAAAAGAAATGACAGATAGAATTGACCATATATTTCACAAACACTTTGTAAAAGCTATACACAAACCGAAAAAGAAGATCAGAGAGTGCCTCAGATCAGCTAAGGATAAGAGAAACCCACTTGCAATGTTGGAAGTACATCATGTACCATGTACATGTGGAAAAATCAATGTTTGAATGAACAGATGTTCCATGAATGTTACGAGGGTAACCCCAACAGTAAGGTCTCCTATTTTTTTTATAACGACATAGACCTGTTTATTTCTACAATGGTTTACATCATTTTACAGCTTGAACATTTAGCTATTTTTTGACATAATCACCATTTCCGTCGATGCATTTTTGTAGATGCTGTGGCAGTTTTTGTATGCCCATGTCATACCAGATAGCTGCCATGCTGTTCAGAAAGTTACAAACATCTTCTTTCACCTTGTCATTGGAACTGAATCGCTGGGACCACAATTAACGCTGACAGGTACTGTGAGACTCTGAAAAAACTCAAACGGGTAATTCAGAACCGGAGAAGAGGAATGTTGAGCAAGGCCATGACAATGCTTGCCCGCACATCGCTCGGCAAACCGTTGCTTTCCTGCAACAGTTTCAGTGGAATATAATCACCCACCCACCCTATACTCCTGACGTGGTGCCCAGTGACTATCACCTGTTCCCTAGATTAAAAGAATATTTGGCCGGAAAGCAATTCAGCTCCGACGACGAGATGAAAGAAGAGGTTCACAACTTTCTGAACAGCATGGCGACGAGCTGGTATGACATGGGCATACAAAAACTGCCACAGTGTCTACAAAAATACAGTGACAGAAATGGTGATTATGTTGAAAAATAGCTAAATGTTCAAGCTGTAAACTGATGTAAACCATTGTAGAAATAAACAGTCTATGTACTTATAAAAAAAATAGGAGACCTTACTTTTGGGATTACCCTCGTACAATAATTGAATATGAATAGCACAGTAGGACATAACAGGTGAAAATATCAACCATGGCAGAGCACACACTGAGTGGTGCCAACCAAAGAATAAAATTCGTCGACATACAGACTCTTGCTGTTTAGCAGAGTTACAATGTCCATTTGTTCTGGGAAGCTATTGGAATTCATAAGTTTGACAACAGTTTTAACAAGAAAGAAGAAGGCCTCAAGAATTTACATGCTGCAGTGAATGGCCATCACTGGTAACAAATGGACAATCATAGTGGTAATGACCTGGGAAAAGCCCTCAGATGTTGGCATGTCAGGTGCATCCATCATCAGTAATGGAGGGTAAATCTTTAACAACGTCTGTCATTCATGCTGGTGAAGCATTGGAAAAATCACTAAACAAATGTTGGCTTAAGGTCCCCATATGAAAGCCAACAGGCAATACGTCACAAAAAAGCAGGTTGCAAACATAGAACATTGCTTCTGTTTATATATTTGCCCCCAACAAAAGAAATATTTTGTTCACTGTTAAGTTTAATTACAATATAACCTACAGTTATTTAAAAAATGAGAGGCGGATACAGCATAATGGACTATTTGCAAATCATAAATAAAATTATAGAACAGAGTAAAGAGTCTGACTTTGCACTTTATTTGGCTTCATAGATTTTGACGCAGTTTAGATGAAGTCTGTACTCACAGCACTTGAAAAACAACCTATGTTAGTGCACTGAAACGTGATGTACACATAATGCTACATCATCTATTCACTTTCACCAACAGTCCAAGAGAACATTACAGATTCTTAAATTGAGAAAATGAATAAGGAATACATGTTAATATAACAAATGTGAATCAACTTCCTTTCATTGATGACTCTTGTAAAGGGACACCATCCTCTAGCATTACCTTTCTTTAACAGAAATAGAAAATGCCAGAAATATTTTTGAATCTTGTACAGGTGAACGTTATCTCAGCTGTTTAACTAAATGAATGTCACATGACTTTTGTATATGATGTATTATATTTCAGGCTAAAATGTATAAAAAGAAATTACTTTATTACAATCAATATGTATTAACACTGTATGTAAAGGTAAAATTCTTCTTCTTTTAGAAACATTTGAAATTACAAAATATTTGGCATGCTTAAAAATCCTATGATTAATTGCACAATCTGACGATATTTATTAAATTTATTTCTGGACTCATTTATAATATGATGATATAACTTGGTGAAGATTCTTCTTTTGCCGAGAAAGTTTGTAAACTCTTTTTGTTTTGTAAACTCTTTGGAATATTGTTAGTACCACAGAATTAGTCAGTAGTAGTGTTTTTAATTTTGGCAATAAAAATGTAATTTTTTGTTTTATGGAAATGGAGATTGTAAAGACAGTGTGGTATAGAAGAATATGACATAATAAAAACAAGTGCAAACAGAAATTACACAGGAGGCCTAGTTAATATTTATCATACCATCTGGAACCTATAAAGTTAAAAAATTTCAGCCTCATGACAAATTGCAGCCAGCAACAAGAAAAGTAAAAAACTTTATTTGACATCTTACTCCTCTCGAAGCTGATGAAATGAATCAATAATTTAGAAGAACGAAAATCAACTGGTGACGTGAGGGAGGGTAAGATTACAATTGTGGCATCATCCATGGTCAGTTGACTGATAATGAAGTTTTGTCTGTCACAGAAGAAGAAGAAAGGACAGTGATCTGTGTCAGTTGAGTTTATATGAAATTCCAATCATGCGAAAAAAGAAACCGAGAGCTGCCCAGCAAATTCGTATCAACAGTGACAAGATACAGTCAACAGTTATGGACTGGATCAATTGAAAGAGGACTTTACAACTATGACGAGGGAAATCAAAAAGAAAAGATAAGTACAATCTATTTGTGAAATTAATTCTTTCTTTTCTGTGGACTCGTGTGATTGCTAACAAAATGAATAGAGAGGAGGGTAGTAGTAATGAAGAAATGAAAGCTGTGGGACCGAGCCAGGACATGTTTGAACCAAGTAAAATCATAGTTAGCAAATAAACAGTAATAACTGATATTATGCAGTTGATTTTGGTAAAATTAGAGGAAATGAAGACAGATAACAATAGAAAATTTAGGGCAGTCAATGCATTTACTTAAACTTATGGATTAACTTTTTTCATGTTCTTAAACATTTTATTTTTATCTGCTATTACTTTTACATTGTAATTTCGTGTACTGACATGTTCCATGACTTTGGAGATTTGCTCCTCGATTTGGTCCTACAGAACTTGACATGTAAATAAATACATAAATATAAAATCAGTTACCGGAAATATGAACTGGAAACAATAGTAAAATGGACAGTGTACAATACCAAATACACCAACTTAGTAAACTGGGTTGTCAGAGAGATTAAAAAGTGTGATTGAAAAAGTCCATGCCTTACAAAATAAATTTATTGTTTGGAAAAAGAATTTACTGCTGAGTCTGTGAATCAGAAGAAAAATGTTAATGATGTTAGAGCTGAACAGAAGACCGTAGTGGAAAAAATGGAACAGAACTTTAGTAGTTTAGATCAAAAAATTTTAAATGTTGAAAGCAGTATGTTAACTAATGTAAATGTTTCAGATCGAAAAATTTCAATAGTTCAGGAGGGTCAACAGAAACCTCCGATCTTACTCGTCTGCTTTGACCCGTGACGTAAGCGTGTTGTGGTGTGTGACGTCATTACGGCGCGGAGTTTAGTCTTGTTTTTGTTTGTGGTGCTCTCTGGTGGTGGTGGGGGGGAGGGGGGAGGGGGGGGCGCAGCCTCGAGTACCACTTGTTTATTATTATCTTTGTTCGATCGTAATTTATGTGATTGGGAGCTGTTGTAGATGTATGTAGGTGTAAGGGAAGTGGTTTTTTAGGTTGGTGTTGGGGGATGTGATCGGTAGGTTCTGTTGAGCTATATAGGTCAACGGAAGTGTTCGATCGTAATTTATGTGATTGGGAGCTGTTGTAGATGTATGTAGGTGTAAGGGAAGTGTTCTTTTTTTTTTTTTTTTTTTTGTATTGGAGGATGTGATCGGTAGGTTCTGTTGAGCTACATAGGTCAAGGGAAGTGTCCGATTCTGGATAGGAATGTGTTTTTTGGTATTTGGTCAGTTTTGTGATGTTGATTTATTTCGTTGTTTTGCGTGGTTTTGTATGGCGGTCGGTGGCTACATTTGTGTATATTTAATTTGTCCCCACCCAAAAACCCCCAATTTCCCACGCTTGTCCCGTTAGAGTCATTAGCCTTTTTGTGAAACTTGTGTATTTCAGTGTTTATAATACGTATGCGATGTTTTTATATCCGCCATATTGGATAATACGTATGCGATGTTTTTATATCCGCCATATTGGAATTGTCGTTTATAGTCGTTTCCGCTACATTTGTGACGTCATGGGTCAAAGCCGACGGGTAAGATCGGACACTTCTGTATTTCCGTTCAGGAAAATTACATTCACAACAATTTGTATTCAAACAATGGTATTGCATGGTCCATCATACCAATCAAAAGTTTTCCATCAGACAATTTACATCCAGTGGATTTTATTTACCATTGTAGAGATAGTTTTGTGTCAGGCATGAGTGACGATAAAAAAAATTAAATTTATTAAAAGATGTCTTATTAAAAGATGTCTCGAAGGCAAAGTTCTGTCTAGGGTAAATCAAAATTTAAGTCAATGGGACACATCAGTTTCGAAAAGTTTTTAAATAAATTTTGGTTGGAAGCTGAACAGGGGAGAATTAAAAGTGAATTTCTGAATGGTCCTAATTATAGGATTATGGACAGTACTCTCAAAGAGTTTCATAAGAACCCTCTTAGGAAATTAACAAACTTAGACAAACCATTTGATAAAACGAGATTGATTGATGCACTCAAAAGGAGATTACCAGAAAGGTTTCAGTGGGATTTAGTACATGGACCTGACAATTGTCTTGAACAATTTTTATGGTATGTTGACAGGCTGGATAGGGCAGTAGAAAGAAGCATGTTCCACAATAATTGAAATGATAGAGTCACAGTGGCAAAAACTACAGAATCGAAGATGTGGTAACATCTATCAGGGTCAAAATGTTAATAGAGACAGAAAATTTGAACATCAGCAGAATAGGGATAATGGGGATAACCATGGGCAATTTAATAGGAGAAACAATCTAGAGGTAACTATCTGGGAAATGGCAGTCCACCTCAGTGGAGGTCCACAGCTCTGAGCGAGGAAACGCAACATGTACAGGACTCTCCCTTTACACTTGCAGTTAGACAATAATAACAGTGTTAATGATGTGGCACATGTATCTGATGTTGAACAGAATGAATATCAGATCACTCATTTATGTTTGGATCAAAAGTTTTGGGATACTATGTTTAATTATAGTAGGTGGCAATCACAAACTGGAACGTGAGAGTAATGAGAATTTTGATGTAGTATCTACTAATGATTTCTTCTCTTGGTCAGTAAACAGTATTACTGTTAGCACACTGAACTTGCATTCGGGAGGACAATGGTTCAATCCCGTGTCCGGCCATCTTGATTTAGGTTTTCTGTGATTTCCCTAAATCGCTCCAGGCAAATGCCGGGATGGTTCCTTTGAAAGGGCACGTCCGACTTTCTTCCCCATCCTTCTCTAATACGCTCTATTCCCCCAAACAACCCCCCAGTGTTACTGATGTATTTAAAACAGGTGATGACTTTGTTGGATCTGAATTAGGTGGTATTTTTGATGTACATGTAAATGAGAGTGTGAAATAACTTAGGTTGATAAGTCGGAGACTGGTAGCTTATTGCAAATGAATGTAGATGAGATGTGTGACTTTGATGGTGAAGAGACTTGTGTTGTTAATGATGTTGTTGATGAAGTAATTTTGGAAGAATATGATGATGGTGAGTATCAGGTATTTGTGGAGTTTAAGAATAATGAAGTTTAAGAGTTATTTGTGAATACAGGTAAGGTAAGTGATGTTGTGATGATGTAAGTGAGAGTCATGGAATACTAGTCCAGTCAAAGCAGTTTTTGATTAACGTCATGCAGAGTAGTGATGCAAACAGTAAAGGTGAGTTATCTGTAAACCTAGAGAATAAAGGTGAAAGCTTTTTGAAGTTTGTTTGGGACCTGATTGATGATAACACAGATAAAAGTGCACTCTGGAATTAGTTAGCTGTGGTTAGTCAAAATTTGTATCCAAATTGGTGGAATGAAGTGAAAGAAAGTCTAAGTAGGAAGTGTAATTTTAACAGTAATATATTTTGTATTCCTTCTGTCATAAGTGATGTTAGTTGCACTATGGACTCCATTCATGTGTTCAATCTTCACCAAACCACTTCTGAGTAACCAAAGTAATGCTACAACACAAAATTGTTAAGGCTTTCGTAGACACTTGTTGGCAAACTGCCTATTGGCTTCTGTCTCGGATTCTTCGGCCAACGTTCATCTGATGATTTTACTGACATTTCACCAGCACGAGTGGTTGGCATTGTCAAAGCTTCACCCTCCATCGCCGGTGGAGGGTGAAGCTTTGACAATGCCAGCCACTTGTGCTGGCGAAATGTCAGTAAAATCATCAGATGAACATCGGCCGAAGAACCCGAGACAGAAGCTAATGCTGTGATACCAGTAAAATTGATTAAACCCTGCAAAAACCATGTGGATGTCTCATTATATGAAACAGAAAGTGATCTTTGAAGTGTCTAATAACGGAGATGATGATTCAGATTTTGGGAGTCCTTACATTAAGATTAAGATTGATCATTGGAAGAAAACTGTTTGATTGATGAAGGTAGCCCTGATTTGTGGTACATCTGAACAATTTAGAGACAAAATCAAGTATAGTACAAATTTTTTGGGAATTCCTGTTGCACATGTAAAGATACAAAGAGCTACTGGTAAGCAAAGCAAGTACGTAAAATGTCAAGTACTGTTAATGTTTAGTGTAGAGGACAAGACCTATGAATATGAATGCTTAATGATCCCTACAAGCGTAATGTACTTAAGGACAATATTATGGAAATGGAATAGGATGTAGATGAAGATGAAATGGGAGATATGATACTGCGTGAAGAGTTTGACAGAGCACTGAAAGACCTGAGTCGAAACAAGGCCCCAGGAGTAGACAACATTCCATTAGAACTACTGATGGCCTTGGGAGAGCCAGTCCTGACAAAACTCTACCATCTAGTGAGCAAGATGTATGAGACAGGTCAAATACCCTCAGACTTCAAGAAGAATATAATAATTCCAATCCCAAAGAAAGCAGGTGCTGACAGATGTGAAAATTACCGAACAATCAGTTTAATAAGACACAGATGCAAAGTACTAACGCGTATTCTCTATAGACGAATGGAAAAACTGTAGAAGCTGACCTCGGGGAAGATCAGTTTGGATTCCGTAGAAATATTGGAACACGTGAGGCAATACTGACCCTACAACTTATCTTAGAAGCTAGATTAAGGAAAGGCACACCTACATTTCTAGCATTTGTAGACTTAGAGAAAGCTTTTGACAATGTTGACTGGAATACTCTCTTTCAAATTCTGAAGGTGGCAGGGGTAAAATACTGGGAGCGAAAGGCTATTTACAATTTGTACAGAAACCAGATGGCAGTTATAAGAATCGAGGGGCACGAAAGGGAAGCAGTGGTTGGGAAGGGAGTGAGACAGAGTTGTAGCCTATCCCCAATGTTATTCAATCTGTATATTGAGCAAGTAGTGAAGGAAACAAAAGAAAAATTCGGAGTAGGCATTAAAATCCATGGAGAAGAAATAAAAACTTTTGAGGTTCGCCGATGACATTGTAATTCTGTCAGAGACAGCAAAGGACTTGGAAGAGCAGTTGAACAGAATGGACAGTGTCATGAAAGGAGGGTATAAGATGAACATCAACAAAAGCAAAATGAGGATAATGGAATGTAGTTGAATTAAGTCGGGTGATGCTGAGGGAATTAGATTAGGATATGAGACACTTAAAGTAGTAAAGGAGTTTTGCTATTTGGGGAGCAAAATAACTGATGATGGTTGAAGTAGAGAGGATATCAAATGTAGACTGGCAATGGCAAGGAAAGCGTTTCTGAAGAAGAGAAATTTGTTAAGATCGAGTATAGATTTAAGTGTCAGGAAGTCGCTTCTGAAAGTATTTGTATGGAGCGTAGCCATGTATGGAAGTGAAACATGTGGTGCTACAGAAGAATGCTGATGATTAGATGGGTAGATCATATAACTAATGAGGAGGTATTGAACAGGATTTGGGAGAAGAGAAGTTTGTGGCGCAACTTGACTAGAAGAAGGGATAGGTTGGTAGGACATGTTCTGAGGCATCAAGGGATCACAAATTTAGTATTGAAGGTCAGCGTGGAGGGTAAAAATCGTAGAGGGAGACCAAGAGATGAATACGCTAAACAGATTCAGAAGAATGTAGGTTGCAGTAGGTACTGGGAGATGAAGAAGCTTGCACAGGATAGAGTAGCATGGAGAGCTGCATCAAACCAGTCTCAGGACAACAACAACAACAACAATGATCCCTAGTCTAGCAGAAAATATATACTATGTTTGTAGATTTATAAGACTAGATAATTATGTTTTGTCTGTCTGGAATTTAGTATGTAAGATGATGTAATTTCTAAAGTTTTTTCTTATCCAATGACTGAGTTAAAATCTATGATACATTATATAATTATGTTCTGTAATATGCACACCAAATAAAAGTTTTGCATCACCTTGGTTCTGAGAGTTCCAGATCTGTACAGAAAATTGGAATAAAGATCAACATAAACGTCATTTCTGACCTTTTTATTGTGCATGAAAACCACACATTGCATGTTGTACCACCATACAGTGAGACCTTCAGAGGTGGTGGTCCAGATTGCTGTAGACACAGGTACCTCTAATACCAGGTAGCACGTACTCTTGCATTGATGCATGCCTATATTCATTGTGGCATACTATCCACAAGTTCATCAAGGCACTGTTGATCCAGATTGTCCCACTCCTCAATAGCGGTTCGGTGTAGATCCCTCAGAGTGGTTGGTGGGTCATGTCTTCCATAAATAGACTTTTTCAATTTGTCGCAGGCATGTTCGATGGCGTTTATGTCTGGAGAACATGCTGGCCACTCTAGTCGAGCTTTGTCATTATACTGAAGGAAGTCATTCACAAGATGTGCACAATTGGGGCATGAATTGTTGTCCATCAAGACAAATGCCTCGCCAATATGCTTGCACTATCGGTCAGAGGATGACATTCACATATCGTACAGCTGTTATGGTGCTTTCTATGACCACCAGTGGCGTATGTTGGCCCCAAATAATGCCACACCAAAACAGCAGGCACCCTCCACCTTGCTGCACTCACTGGGCAATGTGTCTAAGGCAATCTGCCTGACCTAGTTGCCTCCAAATACATCTCTGACAATTGTCTGACTGAGGGCATATGCAACACTCATTGGCGAAGAGAATGTAATGTCAATCCTGAGCGGTCCATTCGGCATGTTGTTGGTCCCATTTGAACCATGCTGCATGGAGTCATGGACCTCATCATGGACATTAGGAATGAAGTTGCACATCATGCAGCCTACTGCGCACAGTTTGAGTCATAACACAACATCCTGTGGCTGCACGAAACTCATTATTCAACACGGTAGCGTAGCTGTCAGTGTTCCTCCGAGCCATAATTCATACGTAGTGGTCATCCATTGCAGTAGTAGCCATTGGACGGCCTGAGTGAAGCATGTCATTGACAGTTCCTGTCTCTCTGTATCTCCTCCGTGTCCAAACAACATCACTTTGGTTCACTCCGAGACACTGGACACTTCCCTTGTTGAGGGCCCTTCCTGGCACAAAGTAACAATGCGGAAGCAATCAAACCGCAGTATTGACCATCCAGACATGGTTGAGCTACAGACAACACGAGCCGTGTACCTCCTTCCTGGTGGAATGACCGGAACTGATCAGCTGTCAGACCCCCTCCTTCTATTAGGCGCTACTCATACATGGTTGTTTACATCTTTGGGCGGGTTTAGTGACATCCCTGAACAGCCAAAGGGGCTGTGTCTGTGACACAGTAGCCACGGCCAATGTTTATCTTCAGGAGTTCTGGGAACTGGGGTAAGGCACAACTTTTTTTGATGTGTGTAGATTTGTGTTTTAGAATTTGATACATATTTTTTCATAATTTGTACTGCAAAAATTAGGAATAGTATGTTAGTATATCTGTGCGTATCACCTTGTTAGTTCATTTTTTTTATTGCAGTTAACTCTGATTATTAATGTTTCATGTGTGAACACTTCTTAATTGCACCTGACATAGTCCCCATATAATTGACTTTGAAAAATTAATAGGGAGAGCATATGCCGTGTAACGTGAAGAAGGTATTGAACAGTATATTTAGTACACAAAACAATGTTTTAGGATTTGATGTGAATGTTAGGCAGGAAGTTACTTATGCATTGGAGTGTGTGATGAGAACTCTAGGGAGGAAACTGAAAGATGTTGGCGGATCAACTCCCCACACTACTGTATGGCTGGACCAGTTGACTTACAAGAAATCACAGATGCTGGGTAATGTACTCGATCATCCATCAACTACATCAGTTTAGTGACAGAGATTTGTAAATTGTTAGCCAAGACTCCTAAAGACAGTGTTATTTCACATAAATGTATGTTTTTTCAAGTGGCGGGATTGACTTTCCAATACATTATGTAACTTTAAATCAGTATGTATTTTTATTTTATTTTATCAATGGTAAATGAATCTTTTAGATCTATATATACATAGGTTGGTGTGTGTGGACAATTAGCAAACAGTGTGGAAAACATTTACTAGTATAGATAATATAACAAGGTGAATACATGTCTGCTTTCATACAATGATTTTGGTGCTCAAGCTACTCAATTATGTCATCGCTCAAAGTTATTTATGACTCTGTTTACATTATTTATCCTGAGTACATCAATATTGTATCTGACTGGAACTTGATTTGTGGGCAGATTCATGCTTAACTATGTTTTGGATACAGCTGCTCATTGTGACTGTGTATGTGTGTACTCAAGAAGAGCGTACAACCATTGATTGAGGCTAGATGCTTCCCACAATTACTTTTTGCATATGATTGAACGTATTGATATGATTGTGAGCTTTATTCATTTTGTTGAGTCAAAAGATTTTTTGCTGGTTTGTACCCAGTGTAGTTTGGAGTGATGGGTCGGACCTCACATCGTAAACTTAGGCCCTAATATTTTTCCATTATTTTGTCCTTTCAGGAGTCAACACATCCTTAAATAATCTAGTTTATGTGGCTGATTGATTTTGTACTGTACCCCTACTCTTCTGGTCTGTATCTGTTGTTTTGAGGTTTTTGAGTCAGCTCATTCGTCGTACACTTAAGCTCTGATTTTTTTTTTTTTTTCTCTTCTCGTTTGAAGATTTTGAAGGTGTGATTGTATGGAAGTTAACTTACAATTTGTAATCATAGTTATATAGCTTGTCTCTGTATTTATTTCCATAGTTTAGTGATGCAGTGTTGTACTTCTGACTTTGTATTGTTTGTCTTGTGACAGTATATTCCACAGATCTGAAAATCTGAATTCCATATCCTGATATATGTATAGATTATGACTTGTATAGTAGATATTTTTCTTATGTTTTCTGTAATATGTATCAGATACTTCTATACATCTGTATTCTATTTTTTGTCATCATTTTGTACACCGTCTGGCTGACCTTATAGTCTGTCACAAAATATTGTAAACACGTTGATTCCAAATTTGTGCAGGGGATATTGCAAAGGAATATGATCCTCTAGCATTACCTTTCTTTAACCGAAGTAGTTGATACTAAGAATATTTTTGAATCTTGTATAGGTGACCATTATAACAGCTGTTTAACTAAATGAATTTCATATGACTTTGTATATGATGTATTATATTTCAGGTTAAAATGTATAAAAAGAAATTACTTTATTATAGTCAATATGTATTAACCCTGTATGTACAGTTAAAATTACTCTTCTTTTAGAAACATTTGAAATTATGAAACATCTGGCACATGTAAAATTCCTATGATTAACTGCACAATCTAACTATATTTAATAAATTTATTTCTGGACTAATTTATAAACTAATGGTATAACTTAGTGAAGATTCTTCTTTTGTCAAGAAAGTTTGTAAACTCTTTTTGTTTTGTAAACTCTTTGAAATATTGTTAGTACCGCAGAGTGAGTCAGTAGCAGTGCGCATGCCTCTAATGGAATTGGATGTGTTTTTAATTTTGGCAATAACAATATAATTTTTGGTTTTATGGAAGTGGAGATTGTAAAGACAGTGTGATACAGAAGAATGTGGCATAATAAAAAACAAGTGCAAACAAAAGTTATGCAAGAGGCTTATCATATCATCTGGAACCTACAAAGTTAAAAAATTTCAGCCTCAAGAATTTACCCCTAGATGTGACAAACTGCAGCCAACAACAAGGAGGGGAGGGGGAATAAGTTATTTGTACATCTTACTCCTCTCGAAGCTTATGAAACAAATCTATTATTTAGAAGAATGAAAAATTCAATTGGTGTTGTGAGAGAGAATAAGATTATGCTCTACACTATTTTCCATTAGTGCAGCAAAAAATCAACAAATGATGAAAAAACTTTATAGAAAAAGTTTGAAAGTACACTTGGAAGTCAATTATAATACATCTAAAATACTGTACAATGGAAACACAAAAAGAAATTCGTAAAGTTAACTATGAGACCAAAGAATGAGTTGAGGAATAAGCAGGAGACAGGAGAGGAATAAGCAGATGAGCAAAATTGGGTTGGAGTGCCGTTAGTAAACTAAACAGTGGTTTTCAAAAGCTTCTAATGTTCATAATAGGGAAGTCAGTGAGTATTGATAGTTTTAACTTAAATCAGCGATACACAGACTTTAAATGTGAGAACCATTCAAAAACAGATGATTGCTCAGTGATTAAAGGAAAGATGGATGTTACTAATCACTAGGTGATACAGGAAAACAAGTAAATGGATCTGCAATAAACTAGGGTGGAAGACATAATTGTGGCTGAAACTGAATTGAAATGGAGATGGGTTCAGTTGAATGGATGATGGATACACTAAGAAAGTTGTTTTCGCAATTAACAGAGATAAGACAAGACTATATGATGACCTAATGAAGGATGGATAGATGAAATTAGAAAAGACAGAGAAGCAACATGCAGGCATATAACTGAAGACTGTAAAGCATGTAATACACTAGATAAGGTCTTTATCCAGCAATAGATGTCAAATGGCT
This sequence comes from Schistocerca piceifrons, assembly GCF_021461385.2. Taxonomy (NCBI): domain Eukaryota; kingdom Metazoa; phylum Arthropoda; class Insecta; order Orthoptera; family Acrididae; genus Schistocerca; species Schistocerca piceifrons. The sequence goes on along the minus strand of NC_060139.1, from coordinate 970,389,858 downwards.
GCTACTGCTGTGGCTGCTGCTGCATAAAAAAATTAATAAGTGCCTTTTGTATGTTACACTTACAACCAATTCTGTCCATTTTCTTAAGGCCTTCAGCTCCTTTAACATGGACCACTGTAACCCACACAGGATATCCTGATTTACAGCAGTAACATGTTTTGTATGGTACATCCCGCTTTATTGTCCTGTAAATACAAAAAATAAACATTATATATTAAAATTAACACTGTGCACTATGTAAAATAATGTCATTTAGATTCTCTCTTACCGTAATTTAATATTTGAGGTAGAGAAAATTCGAACGAAATAGCCTCCTGTGTCTCCTGGTTTCAGTGTTGTTGGAATCAAGATGTAACGTCCTCTAGGCAAATGTCCTTTGTAAAAAATCTCCCTTTTCCTTATATAATTAAATGATACAATAGTTGGATTGTGTTCCCATTGCTTGTGAAGGCGGTATTTGCGGTTTTCTTCAACCTGCATAATTGAAAGTTTAATAACAATTATTTACTTATACATTCAGATACAAACAGTTTAAAAAGTACAGCAAGAGTTGTGTTAACCATAAAAACTGAAAGACATAAACTGGTATGAGAGATGTTAATCTCAAGTGAAAAATTATTCCAGGAAGTCAACAGTGGTAAATGACAAGCAAGGATTAAGCCTGCAAGAACAACAAGCAAACCAGCTGATTCAATGAGAAAAGCAAAGAGCTGTTAAAACAATGAAAATCTACACTATGGCATATTAAAATATTCAGAACTCTGCAAGACATTAAGAAGAGTCATGGTAACTGACATAAAAAGGATAAAATGATGAACAAATACAAGTGAGGTTATAGAACAAGATGAATTTAACGAGCACTAGGCATAAATCTTCAATTGTAAAGAAGAATAATAGTAACAGATTGAGATAATGGTCAAATAATTGTTTCTTTAGTGATCTTGTCCCTCCTCCTTGTCAGTGTTTTCCTTACTGATTCTATGGAGAACCACCATATTTGTTACCTTTGTTACCTACAGTTCACTTAATTTTCTATAGCACAATGAAAGACGGCAGTGCCTTCTGGGCAGGCCGTGGTAATACTCATCAGGCACTTCGCCTTTCATTTTGTTTCAGTGATTATCATACAATTTCATTTGCCTTTGGTGTATCTAAATTTTCCCTGATTGATATTAATTTGATGGACTATTTGGGTTAGGGTAAACCACTGACTGATCTCACAGTACTTGCATCACTTGAGTAGCAGTAGGAGAATTAAACTCGGCTATAGAGACAGATTTTTGGATGCTGGAGGTGACCACTGCATTAGGGGCACCTTCAGAACTTTCTCTGAGCAGCAGGCAAGTTCTCGGCACCTTCTCATTGCTAGCCTTCCCTTTGTAGTCACCTTAACTGGCCATGGGCCCTACAGGGCAGTGGATTATGGGCCACCATTGTGGTTCTGGTTTTACGTTAAGTGTGAAACAACATATTAATGCACTCCTGTGTTTTCACATTTCATGAATATGTGAGATGCAACACTAGTGCCATCTGTTCAAAGCAGACAAAATCCAGTGGTGATATGTTTGTGATGCCGAGATAGAGATAGCATGTAGGAATGAACACGTCAGTGACTGCACATGCAGAAATGTCCAATTTCAGTGTTTAAATCAGAATTTATCCACATTTTATGTGCTGAATAATTTTATTTATGTAAAAGCATGTACAAGACCAATTAAAAAATTAACACTCTCTCTCTCGTTATTACCCTTACAGGTAACATGTATTGCATTATCAATAACTGAATTGCATTGCAAAATAATAATTCAGATGACAGTCTCTGTATAATTAAAGAAAATATGTTAAAGGATTAGTAAGGACTGTTTTATAATTTAGTGTTCTAGTATTGTTGATGCAAAGATAATTATCTAAATGTGTGTCACTGAATTGAAATATAAACTGAGCAAGGTTTTGGTGTTAGTACACTGGACTTGCATTCAGGAGGACGATGGTTCAAACCCTCATCCAGCCATCCAGATTTAGGTTTTCTGTGATTTCCCTAAATCACTCCAGGCAAATGCCGGGGTGGTCCCTTGAAAGGATATGGCCAATTTCCTTTCCCATCCTTGGCACCACCTGAGCTTGTGCTCCGCCTCTAATAGTCTCGTTGTCGATGGGGTATTAAAGCCCAATCTTCCTTCCTTCCTTTTGAACTGAAATATATGTAATTCACCATTATTTATAATTATATTCCATTGTTTCTTTTGAATTCAGTTATTGTTGCTATCCTGTATTCCAGAACTGCAAACTGTAGACACATTCAATTAATTTTGAATTTGACCATGAGAGCAAACTGTCTATTTAAGGAGTCTATTTTTTTAAAATACTATATTAGACATGAAAGTTCAAATATTAATTCATAAAGAAGGCTGAATTCTGAATGATTTCATGTGGCTCTTAGTCACTTTGCACACCTGTAGCCAAGACAGATGCATTCAATATTCAGGAAGAGTACTCTGCACACCTTAAGTTGAATGATTGGACTGAAAGTGATAACACTGATTGTGTTCTATGGTAGTGGTGAAAAGAATGTACTATCTGGGTGCATCCAGATGCCTGCAGAGAGCTCGTATGCTTTTCAAATGCCTCTGAATACTTTTCAAATGCCTCTGAATGCGGTGTTTTTCATGTACTATTGTTTCCGAGTGGGCATGGCTTTAAGTGTATTTAACTGAGAACAAATTAATAAAAAAGTAATTAATGCACAAAACAGAATTTTTCAGTCTATCAAGGAAAAATAAATCACTGCCGGAACATCCCAGTTTGTATTTGAGAGTTAATATCTTGAATTACCACAACTAATACTATACCATTTTGTTTTCTATTACATGAACTAGCATTAAAAATATTTATTACTTACAGTACTAGATTTCTTGGATGTTAGCTTTAATATCTAATATCCTAGTAAGTCATATTGGTCTCAGATCTTTTATAGTTTTGGAATTGTGCAGTTCACACAGATGACAAGTTCTGATAATGCGATTGGGATCTCATAAATTGTACAGCTAGGCTACAGTTTAACATCTCATCACTGCTGAGGTCAATAGTCTTGTATCAAATGAAAATTCAACTGAGAAAATTAATAAATTAAGAGTCAGAATTGTTCACTAGTACATATTTTGAGCAAGTGAAATCTGTAGTACTGCCAACAGACATATACAAAAATAAAAGTGACACACTACTCAGCTTTTGGTACTCTATTCCTGATGAAGGAACTATATTCTCCAAAACATTGGTAGGGCATCAGTTTTACTTTTATATGTGTCTGTTGGCAGTACTAAAAGTTTCACATCCTGGAAGTAATAAAGGATCAGGAATTCTGTCACATAACTTATTAATTTTCTCAATAGATCCTTGCTCAAGGAAAACTTGGAGAAGACCACATCTATTGCCTCTGTAAGAAAACATATTGGTATTTTACTGAAATGATTTATGGAATCATGGTAATCAGAATTACTGCATGGAGATTTGAATCTCTCTCCTGTTGAATATGACTCCAGTGTCATAACGTGACTACCACCCCACAAAGTTTTCCAAATTGTGTGACAGCAAGCTTGTTTGTAACTACCTGGGTGGCCACCACCAACAAATATTCAGCTCTGGCAGGCAAAATGTGGAGGATTAATGGGATAAAGTCAATAGTACTTTATAAAATATGACACATGAATACGTGACATGCAAAATAGTGCAAAATGAGAAAGAATTGTCATAGTCTGACAGCATAAGAGATATTTACTGTGAATCAGAGAGAGCTGCATTATAGACAACCAAATCTGAAGCCCTACTGACAAACACACACTTGACATAGTTAAAAGAAGCACAAATATAGCTGTCTGAGAAGCATTTAATGAACTGCATAAACCCTCATAAATTTTAAGAAACTTTGAACTCAATGCAACTAAATGCATTGTAATGCAATATGTAGTTTCCAATAAGTGGACTCACTCACAACAGTTAAATACTTAGGGCTACCCATCTGGAGTAACTCAGAATGAACACTCACATAAACCTTGATGGATGCTAGGCTGTAGTTCTATGTAAGGATGATATGGAAGAATGATTCATCCAAGACTGTAACAATACAACTAACCAGTTGTTAAGTGATGATGATGCCTGAGTACACAGCTGCATTGTCTTTAGCATCTGTACTAAAATCTTATGAGAGGAGTCAGATTAATTTGTCAAACTGACTAGTTCCAGCTTTAACCTAACACACTGATATGTGCAAGACTCATCTCAAAGAGAGGATACCACACACAAACCACAAAAGAATCTATTGCTGAAGCACAGATTATGAACAAAGGGTGGGTCAGGATCAAATGCACAGAAGCCATCCGAAGTAAATGTACCACATGACTTACATCTACATCTATGTGGATACACTGCAAATCACATTTAAGTGCCTGGCAGAGACTTCATTGCACCACCTTCACAATTTTCTATTATTCCAATCTCGTACAGCATACGGAAAGAGCAAATGCATATATCTTTCTGTACAAGCTCTGATTTCACTTATTTTATTATGGTGATCAATTCTCGCTATATAGGTTGGCCTCAACAAAATATTTTCGCATTCGGAAGAGAAAGTTGGTGATTGGAATTTCGTGAGAAGATTCAGCCGCAGCAAAAAATGCCTTTGTTTTAATTATGTCCACCTCAAATCTTGTACCATTTCAATATCTCCCGTATTTCAATGCAGTGAATTATTATTCTAAATAGAGAACAGTATCACAAGGCGTGCCTCAGGGCTCCATTTTTGGGCCAATCCTGTCCCTATTCTATGTAAATGACTTATCCAAAAATACAAATTCCTCAACAGTTCTGTTTTCAGCCAATAATTCTGTTTTAATAAAAGATGATGGTGTGGAAAAAAATTCTGAGCTCGATAATGAGCACACTGGATACCCTAGAAAATTAGTTCCAACTAAATGGGCTGAAACTGAACACTGCAAAAACACATATGGTACATTTCAAAACCAAACATTCAAAATGTGTGGAACTTAAAATACAACATAACAATAACTTACGGAAGAAGTGGACATGATCAAACCTCTAGGACTAAATGTGGTTAAGGTGGAATCCACATACTGACTTCCTGTCATACAAACTATGCAGTTTTGCAATTGTAATGCAAATACTAGCAAATTCTACTGACATGAGTACACAAAAGATAAGAAGAGATACAAGAGTAGTTATTTTGAATCTGTCATTAGGTATGGTACAACTATCTGGGAAGTTCAAATATCATGGCTGGAATACAGTAGCTGCAGAAGAAAATTATCAGACACATGCCTACTGCACAGCAAACAAAATCTTGTCACTCATTATTTCAGAAACTGCACATCCTAACTCTTCCTTCCATATATATTTATGAAATCATAACCTTGCTGAAACTTTCCAGGCAGATTAACGTTGTGTGCCAGACCTAACTCAAACTCGGGACTTTGCCTTTTGTGCGCAAGTGCTCTACCAACTGAGCTTCCCAAGCACGACTCACGCACTATCCTTACAGCTTTACTTCCGCCAGTACCTCGTCTCCACCTTCCAAATTTGTGTGCTGTTATCTCATGCTCTAGCCTATAAAATGCACAGCTTTATGCCACCTGCACCCTCTGCCTGCAGCCTTAGCTAGCCCACAGATGGGTCCACACTCTCTCAGGAGCCACTAGACACTTCCCCCCAACCCCCACCCCTCATCTCACCCCACACCACCACCCACCAAACCCAGTACATTCACTGTGGGCTAGGAAAGAGTTGGCAATTGACTAAGCACTACATGCATGTGCCTGTGTGTGTGTGTGTGTGTGTGTGTGTGTGTGTGTGTGTGTGTGTGTGTGTGTGTGTTTTTCCAACGAGCTTGAAAAAGTAAGTGCATTCTGAAAGCTAACCAAGTTCTGTACCTTCTACCAACTGAAATTATATGCATAGACCACACAGTATATGCAGATGACCAAATATGACAAGTTAATCGGCAAAACCATATTTAATACGAAGCCATAGATTCTAGAAATAAGGCCACAGCAGATTCTGTGGGAGAAATGCTACTATTCAGTCAGAGAATTCATAGAGGATGAAATGATCATTTAAGCAAAGGTAATTAAGTGTTAGATCTTTTTATTTGTTGTATGTATATATAACAAAATTTTATTATTATTATATTGTTGTTTGTTAACATAAGCTGTTCCATGCTTATGGTGAAATTTTACCGCAATTTTCATGTGTCTTTTGTGCCTGAATCAAGTGATGTAGATTATGTAAATTATGAGACTAATAAACCACAATTCACATATGGCCACATAAACTTTATTCTAATGGTATTAATCCCTCACTTTCAAAATGACAGAAAACCAATGAGCCCCCTAATTTTTTTTTAAGAGGTACAGGTTTGTTCTTGTATATCTGGATTGTTATTCATTCTAGTTCCAAAGCAAATGTATGCACAAAAATAAAAATATTTATTAATGTAAATTGTGATGTGTATTTTTGGCTATCTCATCTATATTTGTGTTGTTTGGATTGCATAAAACCCTCATTGCGTCTTCTAAATGACTGGACAACCAATTGTGATATTTATTTTTCAAGTAGTTAATTTTAGAAAATGGAGCTTCACAAAGGTAAGTTGAAGGCAATAGTGTTGAAATAAACCGAGCAAGGTCTTGTGATTTTTATAACTGCATCTCCAAAATTCATCATACTCCTTCTTTACATGATGTTTTATAAATTGAGCTTTAAGCTGTGTGTCATGTTGAGTTCAATTACACTCCTGGAAATTGAAATAAGAACACCGTGAATTCATTGTCCCAGGAAGGGGAAACTTTATTGACACATTCCTGGGGTCAGATACATCACATGATCACACTGACAGAACCACAGGCACATAGACACAGGCAACAGAGCATGCACAATGTCGGCACTAGTACAGTGTATATCCACCTTTCGCAGCAATGCAGGCTGCTATTCTCCCATGGAGACGATCATAGAGATGCTGGATGTAGTCATGTGGAACGGCTTGCCATGCCATTTCCACTTGGCGCCTCAGTTGGACCAGCGTTCGTGCTGGACGTGCAGACCGCGTGAGACGACGCTTCATCCAGTCCCAAACATGCTCAATGGGGGACAGATCCGGAGATCTTGCTGGCCAGGGTAGTTGACTTACACCTTCTAGAGCATGTTGGGTGGCACGGGATACATGCGGACGTGCATTGTCCTGTTGGAACAGCAAGTTCCCTTGCCGGTCTAGGAATGGTAGAACGATGGGTTCGATGACGGTTTGGATGTACCGTGCACTATTCAGTGTTCCCTCGACGATCACCAGTGGTGTACGGCCAGTGTAGGAGATCGCTCCCCACACCATGATGCCGGGTGTTGGCCCTGTGTGCCTCGGTCGTATGCAGTCCTGATTGTGGCGCTCACCTGCACGACCACCATTGGCACCAAGGCAGAAGCGACTCTCATCGCTGAAGACGACACGTCTCCATTCGTCCCGCCTTTCACGCCTGTCGTGACACCACCGGAGGCGGGCTGCACGATGTTGGGGCGTGAGCGGAAGACGGCCTATCAGTGTGCGGGACCGTAGCCCAGCTTCATGGAGACGGTTGCGAATGGTCCTCGCCGATACCCCAGGAGCAACAGTGTCCCTAATTTGCTGGGAAGTGGCGGTGCGGTCCCCTACGGCACTGCGTAGGATCCTACGGTCTTGGCGTGCATCCGTGCGTCGCTGCGGTCCGGTCCCAGGTCGACGGGCACGTGCACCTTCCGCCGACCACTGGCGACAACATCGATGTACTGTGGAGACCTCACGCCCGACGTGTTGAGCAATTCGACGGTACGTCCACCCGGCCTCCCGCATGCCCACTATACGCCTTCGCTCAAAGTCCATCAACTGCACATACGGTTCACGTCCACGCTGTCGCGGCATGCTACCAGTGTTAAAGACTGCGCTGGAGCTCCGTATGCCACGGCAAACTGGCTGACACTGACGGCGGCGGTGCACAAATGCTGCGCAGCTAGTGCCATTCGACGGCCAACACCGCGGTTCCTGGTGTGTCCGCTGTGCCGTGCGTGTGATCATTGCTTGTACAGCCCTCTCGCAGTGTCCAGAGCAAGTATGGTGGGTCTGACACACCGGTGTCAATGTGTTCTTTTTTCCATTTCCAGGAGTGTATTTTATGCCTCAAATGAGTTTTATGAAACCCAGATTGGTAGAATAATTTGAGATCAACATGTCCAACAAGCTAAGGATTCTGTACAAGAATGAAACAGTCTTGAATATTTAAAAGTTGCAAATCTGTTTTTATTTCTTTGAAATAGGCCACCATGACTTGGTAAATACTACTGGTGATACTTAAGTCCGATCAGTGCATAGCAACAGATGAAAAACTGTTCATTTATACACAACTGCTGTTTGTCTTCAAATGCAAATTTTTATTAATTATTTGCTCAATTATCTTGTTGGGTCTTTGCATTCCAAATCAGGGTTGTTGAGTTTTTAGCAATATTGGAAAAAAAAGGTATAAGTGTTCACTGGTCATCGTTATCACTTACCGCACATTTTTTGCTGCTTTGTTGTAAGAATAAAATACTTTCAGATTTCAAATTGATGAACTGTTACAGCACTTTTTCTTGCTTAGCCATTCGACAGCAATATCTAGGACAACGTCACTGCTACACACTTGTAATTCTTCCAACACTTCTTTAAATTTTTGGAGATTAAGTTCAAGTGCACGAATGAAATTTATAATGCTTATGACAGTTTTCATCAAATCTTGAATTTGTTACCTGAAATTTGACACGCCAAGCTTTCTTCATGCATAAGGCAGTAAATTGAGAGTAAATCTTGTAAATTCTCTTTCCTCTTAATCAGTTTTATCAAAACACTGGTTACGCCAATCACTGAAAAAGGGCTGCTCTTTACATGCTGATATTAAACTGGTAGATAATCTATATTTTCCTGCAAAATATTTAATTCCATCCTTAAAATCACAAAATTTTGTGTAAACTCTCACGGTTATAATTGCTATGAAGTCTTTTTAATCCTATTCTCATGTCATTTGTGCAAAATACACAAGATACCAAAATCAACATTGAACTTATATCTTCACTGGAATCATGTGGAAGACTAAAGTATTTGCACTTTTTTACTTCATTAATTACTCCTAAAAATTTTGAAATACCTTCTATGCAGAGACAACAGGAAAATTCTGAAAGTGTAAGCTTGTTTATTTCAGCCAGTGTTTGTTTATTGTTTGAGAAAACATCATAATGCTTCACTAATTCAGCATCAGTGAAAGGTTTACAATTAGTGCAGCATCTACATTTGGCAGTATCAGCATAGTTTGATGCAAATGTCCTTCAGACATATTTGCATGCATGTCTGAAGGAACAGACATTGCTAATGATTTATTTATTTATTCATCTGTAAACAAATTTCTTTGTATGGATGTTGTCATTATACATACATCATGACATTATTTTGTCATATAAGATAATGAAATACAAGCTATATATAATAAATTCATTATATATATATATATATATATATATATATATATATATATATATATATATATATATATATATATAATAGAGGGAAATATTCCACGTGGGAAAAATATATCTAAAAAGAAAGATGATGAAACTTACCAAACAAAAGCGCTGGCAGGTCGATAGACACACAAACAAACACAAACATACACACAAAATTCTAGCTTTCGCAACCAATGGTTGCCTCGTCAGGAAAGAGGGAAGGAGAAGGAAAGACAAAAGGATATGGGTTTTAAGGGAGAGGGTAAGGAGTCATTCCAATCCCGGGAGCGGAAAGACTTACCTTAGGGGGAAAAAAGGACAGGTATACACTCGCACACACACACATATCCATCCACACATACACAGACACAAGCAGACATTTGTAAAGGCAAAGAGTTTGGGCGGAGATGTCAGTCGGGGCGGATGTACAGAGGCAAAGATGAAGTTGAAAGACAGGTGAGGTATGAGCGGCGGCAAATTGAAATTAGAAATTAGCGGAGATTGAGGCCTGGCGGATAGCGAGAAGAAAGGATATGCTGAAGGGCAAGTTCCCATCTCCGGAGTTCTGACAGGTTGGTGTTAGTGGGAAGTATCCAGATAACCCGGACAGTGTAACACTGTGCCAAGATGTGCTGGCCGTGCACCAAGGCATGTTTAGCCACAGGGTGATCCTCATTACCAACAAACACTGTCTGCCTGTGTCCATTCATGCGAATGGACAGTTTGTTGCTGGTCATTCCCACATAGAACGCTTCACAGTGTAGGCAGGTCAGTTGGTAAATCACGTGGGTGCTTTCACACGTGGCTCTGCCTTTGATCGTGTACACCTTCCGGGTTACAGGACTGGAATAGGTGGTGGTGGGAGGGTGCATGGGACAGGTTTTACACCGGGGGCGGTTACAGGGGTAGGAGCCAGAGGGTAGGGAAGGTGGTTTGGGGATTTCATAGGGATGAACTAAGAGGTTGCGAAGGTTAGGTGGACGGCGGAAAGACACTCTTGGTGGAGTGGGGAGGATTTCATGAAGGATGGATCTCATTCCAGGGCAGGATTTGAGGAAGTCGTATCCCTGCTGGAGAGCCACATTCAGAATCTGATCCAGTCCCGGAAAGTATCCTGTCACAAGTGGGGCACTTTTGGGGTTCTTCTGTGGAAGGTTCCGGGTTTGAGGAGATGAGGATGTGGCTCTGGTTATTTGCTTCTGTACCAGGTCGGGAGGGTAGTTACGGGATGCAAAAGCTGTTTTCAGGTTGTTGGTGTAATGGTTCAAGGATTCCGGACTGGAGCAGATTCGTTTGCCACGAAGACCTAGGCTGTAGGGAAGGGACCGTTTGATGTGGAATGGGTGGCAGCTGTCATAATGGAGGTACTGTTGCTTGTTGGTGGGTTTAATGTGGACGGACGTGTGAAGCTGGCCATTGGACAGGTGGAGGTCAACGTCAAGGAAAGTGGCATGGGATTTGGAGTAGGACCAGGTGAATCTGATGGAACCAAAGGAGTTAAGGTTGGAGAGGAAATTCTGGAGTTCTTCTTCACTGTGAGTCCAGATCACGAAAATGTCATCAATAAATCTGTACCAAACTTCGGGTTGGCAGGCCTGGGTAACCAGGAAGGCTTCCTCTAAGCGACCCATGAATAGGTTGGCATACGAGGGGGCCATCCTGGTACCCATGGCTGTTCCCTTTAATTGTTGGTATGTCTGGCCTTCAAAAGTGAAGAAGTTGTGGGTCAGGATGAAGCTGGCTAAGGTAATGAGGAAAGAGGTTTTAGGTAGGGCGGCAGGTGATCGGCGTGAAAGGAAGTGCTCCATCGCAGCGAGGCCCTGGACATGCGGAATATTTGTGTATAAGGAAGTGGCATCAATGGTTACAAGGATGGTTTCCGCGGGTAACAGACTGGGTAGGGATTCCAGGCGTTTGAGAAAGTGGTTGGTGTCTTTGATGAAGGATGGGAGACTGCATGTAATGGGTTGAAGGTGTTGATCTACGTAGGCAGAGATGCGTTCGGTGGGGGCTTGGTAACCAGCTACAATGGGACGGCCGGGATGATTGGGTTTGTGAATTTTGGGAAGAAGGTAGAAGGTAGGGGTGCGGGATGTTGGTGGGGTCAGGAGGTTGATGGAGTCGGGTGAAAGGTTTTGTAGGGGGCCTAAGGTTCTGAGGATTCCTTGAAGCTCCGCCTGGACATCAGGAATGGGATTGCCTTGGCAAACTTTGTAAGTAGTGTTGTCTGAAAGCTGACGCAGTCCCTCAGCCACATACTCCCGACGATCAAGTACCACAGTTGTGGAACCCTTGTCCGCCGGAAGAATGACGATGGATCGGTCAGCCTTCAGATCACGGATAGCCTGGGCTTCAGCAGTGGTGATGTTGGGAGTAGGATTAAGGTTTTTTAAGAAGGATTGAGAGGCAAGGCTGGAAGTCAGAAATTCCTGGAAGGTTAGGAGAGGGTGATTTTGAGGAAGAGGAGGTGGGTCCCGCTGTGACGGAGGACGGAACTGTTCCAGGCATGGTTCAATTTGGATAGTGTCTTGGGGAGTTGGATCATTAGGAGTAGGATTAGGATCATTTTTCTTCGTGGCAAAGTGATATTTCCAGCAGAGAGTACGGGTGTAGGACAGTAAATCTTTGACGAGGGCTGTTTGGTTAAATCCCTTCTTTCCATCAGTCCCTATACCAGTTCCAAACCAAACAATCCATTGCCCTCACCCAACTAATCCTTCACCTACACATCCACTCAGCCAATCAACACGCCCATCAACTCCTATCCTTTATAAAAATCCTCAATCTTTCCTCTCCCACATCCACACCTGTTGTTCAGAGCATCCTCCTACAGGCCAACCGCAAATTAGAACAGCATGCCACCCTCCACCTTAAAAAACTATCCAATCTCCTGGTTTCCCACCTCCGGAAAGGCAACTCACTCACCCTTCACAACCTTTCCAGCAAACCTCAACCTCCTCTCATTGCACACAAACCCAGTCTCTCCCATCTGCTCAATCTCCCACTTCCAGCTCCACTCCCTCCAAAACCTCAAAATTCCAATCAACGCAATCTGGAACCACAACACCCCAATTCAGTAGTTAACCTTTCCTCCAAACCTCTCTCCCAATCCGAAACCTCTGTCCTATCCAAAGGCCTCACCTTCAGCCCCACTCCCAGATTTAACCAAACAGCCCTCGTCAAAGATTTACTGTCCTACACCCGTACTCTCTGCTGGAAATATCACTTTGCCACGAAGAAAAATGATCCTAATCCTACTCCTAATGATCCAACTCCCCAAGACACTATCCAAATTGAACCATGCCTGGAACAGTTCCGTCCTCCGTCACAGCGGGACCCACCTCCTCTTCCTCAAAATCACCCTCTCCTAACCTTCCAGGAATTTCTGACTTCCAGCCTTGCCTCTCAATCCTTCTTAAAAAACCTTAATCCTACTCCCAACATCACCACTGCTGAAGCCCAGGCTATCCGTGATCTGAAGGCTGACCGATCCATCGTCATTCTTCCGGCGGACAAGGGTTCCACAACTGTGGTACTTGATCGTCGGGAGTATGTGGCTGAGGGACTGCGTCAGCTTTCAGACAACACTACTTACAAAGTTTGCCAAGGCAATCCCATTCCTGATGTCCAGGCGGAGCTTCAAGGAATCCTCAGAACCTTAGGCCCCCTACAAAACCTTTCACCCGACTCCATCAACCTCCTGACCCCACCAACACCCCGCACCCCTACCTTCTACCTTCTTCCCAAAATTCACAAACCCAATCATCCCGGCCGTCCCATTGTAGCTGGTTACCAAGCCCCCACCGAACGCATCTCTGCCTACGTAGATCAACACCTTCAACCCATTACATGCAGTCTCCCATCCTTCATCAAAGACACCAACCACTTTCTCAAACGCCTGGAATCCCTACCCAGTCTGTTACCCGCGGAAACCATCCTTGTAACCATTGATGCCACTTCCTTATACACAAATATTCCGCATGTCCAGGGCCTCGCTGCGATGGAGCACTTCCTTTCACGCCGATCACCTGCCGCCCTACCTAAAACCTCTTTCCTCATTACCTTAGCCAGCTTCATCCTGACCCACAACTTCTTCACTTTTGAAGGCCAGACATACCAACAATTAAAGGGAACAGCCATGGGTACCAGGATGGCCCCCTCGTATGCCAACCTATTCATGGGTCGCTTAGAGGAAGCCTTCCTGGTTACCCAGGCCTGCCAACCCGAAGTTTGGTACAGATTTATTGATGACATTTTCGTGATCTGGACTCACAGTGAAGAAGAACTCCAGAATTTCCTCTCCAACCTTAACTCCTTTGGTTCCATCAGATTCACCTGGTCCTACTCCAAATCCCATGCCACTTTCCTTGACGTTGACCTCCACCTGTCCAATGGCCAGCTTCACACGTCCGTCCACATTAAACCCACCAACAAGCAACAGTACCTCCATTATGACAGCTGCCACCCATTCCACATCAAACGGTCCCTTCCCTACAGCCTAGGTCTTCGTGGCAAACGAATCTGCTCCAGTCCGGAATCCTTGAACCATTACACCAACAACCTGAAAACAGCTTTTGCATCCCGTAACTACCCTCCCGACCTGGTACAGGAGCAAATAACCAGAGCCACATCCTCATCTCCTCAAACCCGGAACCTTCCACAGAAGAACCCCAAAAGTGCCCCACTTGTGACAGGATACTTTCCGGGACTGGATCAGATTCTGAATGTGGCTCTCCAGCAGGGATACGACTTCCTCAAATCCTGCCCTGGAATGAGATCCATCCTTCATGAAATCCTCCCCACTCCACCAAGAGTGTCTTTCCGCCGTCCACCTAACCTTCGCAACCTCTTAGTTCATCCCTATGAAATCCCCAAACCACCTTCCCTACCCTCTGGCTCCTACCCCTGTAACCGCCCCCGGTGTAAAACCTGTCCCATGCACCCTCCCACCACCACCTATTCCAGTCCTGTAACCCGGAAGGTGTACACGATCAAAGGCAGAGCCACGTGTGAAAGCACCCACGTGATTTACCAACTGACCTGCCTACACTGTGAAGCGTTCTATGTGGGAATGACCAGCAACAAACTGTCCATTCGCATGAATGGACACAGGCAGACAGTGTTTGTTGGTAATGAGGATCACCCTGTGGCTAAACATGCCTTGGTGCACGGCCAGCACATCTTGGCACAGTGTTACACTGTCCGGGTTACCTGGATACTTCCCACTAACACCAACCTGTCAGAACTCCGGAGATGGGAACTTGCCCTTCAGCATATCCTTTCTTCTCGCTATCCGCCAGGCCTCAATCTCCGCTAATTTCTAATTTCAATTTGCCGCCGCTCATACCTCACCTGTCTTTCAACTTCATCTTTGCCTCTGTACATCCGCCCCGACTGACATCTCTGCCCAAACTCTTTGCCTTTACAAATGTCTGCTTGTGTCTGTGTATGTGTGGATGGATATGTGTGTGTGTGCGAG
The DNA here is from genome assembly GCF_021461385.2 of Schistocerca piceifrons. NCBI lineage: Eukaryota > Metazoa > Arthropoda > Insecta > Orthoptera > Acrididae > Schistocerca > Schistocerca piceifrons. The sequence goes on along the minus strand of NC_060139.1, from coordinate 970,374,815 downwards.
TGTATACCTGTCCTTTTTTCCCCCTAAGGTAAGTCTTTCCGCTCCCGGGATTGGAATGACTCCTTACCCTCTCCCTTAAAACCCATATCCTTTTGTCTTTCCTTCTCCTTCCCTCTTTCCTGACGAGGCAACCATTGGTTGCGAAAGCTAGAATTTTGTGTGTATGTTTGTGTGTCTATCGACCTGCCAGTGCTTTTGTTTGGTAAGTTTCATCATCTTTCTTTTTTTATATATATATATATATATATATATATATATTTATTTTACACACACAATTTATCATTGAATTACATAAAGCAGAAGAACCTGCTTCAATCAAAAGAAATATATCACACGACTCCTCTAATACTGGTATGGGTAAATTACAATCTAGAATGTCCACTTTATAATTGATTAAGCTGATTATTTATTTATGCCAATTTTATGCTGCATGAATTCTCTAATCAAGTAAAAATTATTTTTTAATAAACATTTTTTAGGAATGCTTTAAATTTACAGAGTTCCTTTATGCTTTTGATTTCTTTCGGCAATTTATTGTGTATCTTGACACCTTGGTAAAACACAGTGATTTGGGTTTTAGTTTTATTCATTCTGTCTACGTACAAGCAATTACTGTCTCTGGTTTGGTGATCATGTATGCAGCTGTTTGCTAAGTATTGTTCAATATTTTTGTGAATAAAAACTGTAGTTTGCAAGATATATTCACTTGGGATTGTCAGAATACCCCATTTTTTAAATAGCTCACTGCAGTGTGCTCTTTTGTGACTCTTGCTCATTATTCTGACAGCTTGTTTTTGCAATCTCCACATATATTTCACATTTTGGGCATTTGCACCCCAGAATGTTACGCCATAACTTATTATAGAATGTATGTGTGCAAAGTAAGTCATTCCCTGGCATGAACTATTGCACACAGTGACTAATATTCATAAGGCACAGCATGCTGTGCTAATTTTTTTCCCAAGCAACCTGATATGTTCATCCCATTTTAATTGTTGATCAACATATATACCCAAAAATTTTGTGCTGGCTACACACTCTACAGTTTCATTTTGAACTTTAAGTTTTGTCATATTCGTTTTTTTCTTTGTATAGAAGTTTATGTTATTAGTCTTCTTCACATTAAGGGTTACTTTGTTGTTATTTGACCAGTTGTGAACTTCCATAAGCGCCTTTTCAGCTTTTACATTTGACATTTCTGGTGTCCTGTCTGTAATTATTATATTGCTGTCATCAGCAAACAACACTGTTTCTCCTTGCGTTGCCCACTGTGGGAAGTCATTAATATAAATAAGAAATAGTACTGGGCCTAACACACTCCCTTGAGGTACTCCAATGTTCAAATATTCTTCATCTGGAAGTTGTTTCACTAATTTGGGTTACTTGAAATTTGAGATATCTCCATCCTCTGCACTGTCTGCAAGGTAAGATCTAAACTATTTATTTACAACCCCCCTGATTCGTAGTGCTTCAAGTTTACCTAGCAGTATTTCATGGTCAACTGTATCAAATGCTTTGCTGAGATCTAGGAAAATGCCTGTTACTTGTTCTCCTTTAACTAGGGCTTCTAGAACTACTCTTGTAAATTTTTCTGTGGTTGCTTCTGTTCCCTTTCCAGTCCTGAAACCAAGCTGTTCTTTGCATAGGAGTTGGTATGCTCATGAGCACTGAAACTTAGGGCATGACTGACAAGAAAAATCTGTGAGGGGTGGTGGAGTACACACACAGGCAGTGTGGCCCGTTCTTGGCATTTTCCTCATGCACTTCAACCCAGGTACATCTGTAATGTTAAAAAGTTTTTGTGGTGGGGTTTCGAACTTAGGTAACAATTATACAACTGACAAAGCTAGGATTCGGACGTCAAGATTTGGATTAGATATTTCAGGTGAGCGGTTAATGAAAGGAAAAAAAATAATTCAAGGAAAAAAGAAATATAAAAAGTCACATAAATTACAGCATTGTTTCAGACATATTAAAAAAATTGCAAAACTACACTTCATCACAGGTGAACAAATTTTAAGTTAAATAAAAGCAGAAAAAAATAATGGAAATAGGTATAAGAAGCAGGGCTGAATTTAATTCTGGTAGTGCCACAACAGTCAGTACTGGATGGAGTTCAGTGGAAAATAGTGACATGCCCTTAGTTCCCACAGAGATAGAGCCAAATTGGTTACAAGTGGAGCCTCTTCTTTTGCTGCAGCTTTCAAATGTGAATGACTATGAAAAAACAATTAACAGCTTCAGGATCTTTGTTTTCTAAAAATACCAAGTAAACTTACATATAGAAAAAAATTAATTTGTGTGTTTTGTGGTGTACTTTTCTGGCTACCTTGTCCATATTTCCACCAATTTGATTGTGTGTGATCCTCATTATGTCTTCCAAATCCAGAGTCTTTGACTATCATAGGAGACAATATTTTCATTATATTGAAAACAAAATTAATTTGCACCTGACAGCCAATGAAAGGGATACTCTGCATTTGGCTGCATGAACATTTGAAACATAGTACATCTTAAACAATGGAAAATCCATGATGGAATGTAACAATATTATGAGAGGGAAAGTTGCTACGCACCATATAGCAGAAATTCTGAGTCGCAGATAGACACAACAAAAGGATTTTCACACTTAAAGCTTTAGGCCAATGGTCTTTGTCAACAATAGACACACACACACACACACACACACACACACACACACACACACACACACACACTCTCATGCAAATGCAACTCACATAAACAACTGCAGTCCCAGGTAACTGAAACCACACCGTGAGCAGCATCACCAGTGCGTGATGGGAGTGGTGACTAGGTGGGGGAAAGGAGGAGGCTTGGGTGGGGAGGGACAGGGAAAGTATGATAGGGACAGGGGGCAGTGAAGTGCTGCAGGTTGGGCAGCGGGTAGGGGAGAGGTGTGGAATGGGGAAAGGGGGAGGGGTGGAGTAGTGGAAGAGGAGAGACATAGAGAGAAAAACAATTAAAAAAGACTGGGTGTTGTGGTGGAATGATGACTGTGTAGTGCTGGAATGGGAGGAGGGAAGGGGATGGATGGGTGAGGACAGTGACTAACAAAGGTTGAGGCCAGGAGGGTTACGGGAACATAGGATGTATTGCGGGGAAAGTTCCCGCCTGCCCAATTCAGAAAAGCTGGTGATGATGGGAAGGATCCATATAGCACAGGCTGTGAAGCGGTCATTGAAATGAAGGATATCACGTTTGTCAGCATGTTCAGCAACAGGGTGGTCCACTTACTTCTTGGCCACAGTTTGTTGGTGACCATTCATGCTGACAGACAGCTTGTTGGTTGTCATCCCTACATAAAATGCAGCACAGTGGTTGCAGCTTAGCTCGTAGACCCCATGACTGGTTTCACAGGTAGCCCTGCCTTTGATGGGATAGGTGGTGTTAGTGACCAGACTGGAGTGGGTGGTACTGGGAGGATGTACGGGACAGGTCTTGCATCTAGGTCTCTTACAAAGTTATGAGCCATGAGGTGAGGGATTGGGAGCTGGGGTTGTGTAAGGATGGACGAGTATCAGATCAGTAACTACTGGACATGATGGCATCACAATCCAAATAATGAAGCTTACTACTGACACTACTGCCCCCTACAACAAATATATTCAACCACCCCTTGATGACAAGTGTTTTCCCTGAGTCCTGGAAACAGGGACTAGTTAAGCAAGCAACTAATTAGGCCATGGCCATAGCACCCTCTGATTACCAATCTATTTTCATTCTTCTTGCATTGACCAAGGCCATAGAATGTGTGGTCAATCACCAGCAAACAAACTACCCAATTACAGACAACCTACTAGTCAAATACAATCAGGTTTCCACAAACCATACAGCACAGCATCTGCCTTAATGAAGGCAACATATGACCTGAAGCTTGCCATGCATGCACAAGAAGATATATCATACACTTCTTAGACTTTAGCAAAGCCTCTGACACCATCATCTTCGACATTTTACTTGCTGAACTAAGCAACCTAAATTTCTCAACAAGTGGTTTCACTCATACCTGACATCTTGTCAGCAATGTTTGATGTCCAGCACCATAGAGTCACACTGGATGCAGGTAGTATCAGGCATCCCCCAGGGTTCAACATTAGGTCCTATACTCTTTTCATTGTACATAAGTGATGTGTCAACAGTTTTGTTCTACTGCAAATATCACACGCTGATGATATCCAGTTATATCTAAGTGCAAAACCAATATGCCTGAAGACAGATCTCAAGAACCTCAACACCAACCATTGCACACAATCAAAATGAGCACAGGATATAGGGTTAAAGCTCAACCCATTGAAAATCCAAGTAGTACTGATTGGTCATCGTAGGCTCATTAGGTCAAACTATCAGGAATCCCTACCTTCTTTAATCCTAAATGGAACAAAATATCAACTTCTCTCCTTCAGCAAAGAGTCTAGGAGTAATAATAGATGATAATCTAAATTCGACTTAGCATGTAACTGCAATGTGCAAGAAGGTATCAGCATCTCTCCACACCCTAAAAAAAGCTATCTCTCTTGATTTGAAAAAGATTCTTGTATGAACACTTATACTTCCTTTTTTTTAAAGAACACACGATCAGTGAGAACAATTAACGTGTGCAACAATAAGAATGCAGTGGGAATGCATTTACATCTGCTGGACGAATTTTATGAAAACAAACACTCGAAACCGATGTTTCACGTAAGTCACATGCAACGAAAATCTGTAACCCAACCATCTGAGTGTGGCGTGTTTATAATTATGTATTATTTATATTTTAGGACAATTAATCTGTAAAAAACACACCACATGTCATAAAGAAAGCATGTAAACCATCTGAGGATGAATCACAATGATTCGAAACTGGCAACGGTAGCCTTTGAATAAAGGAATTGAAAGTAAATTTGTGGCTGGTTGCTGTCCTAACACCATCAACATTTCAGACTTGATTGTAACCAGCAGATCTAAGATGATACCATCAACAGTCATTTCTCTGAGTAACTGCTCAAGGTAATTTTTGGGTTAGGTATTTGGAACAATATAACGTGACTCTCTGTCCCCACCATCCATCCTAATCGCATGAGTCTCCCAATCTATAGCCAGTATGTTGAATCCTCTAATACTACAACATGGTCATGAAATTTCCAAGTGATCTTCGCCCAGTTTTCCCGGAAATCTTCCACCACTATGGTTCCTGAGGCAGGGGCTCTACAGAAACATCAGTTACCATTTTTGATCAACCCTGATCACTTATCTCCAAATTATTTCACATTCAGTAGGCTATTTTTACTAATCTTATGAGATATTATCATGTTATTTATGGCTATACGCACAGCTTCACGACCATGTCCAGCCTATCTATGTGATATACATTCCAACAGAAAATTAAAATTCTGTTGCTACTCATACCTAGTTTCAGCCAGCTTTCTGCTCTTTGTACTGTGTGCGCATATTGCCATTTATAAGCAAGACTAATTCTGGCATCTTTAGATGGGTGTTCCTTCAGATAACTAATACAGAATTAATATTTTCTTTCTCTGGTTTGCAAGTGCTGCCTTCTGTAATTAATAGCAATTGATATTCTATCCTCTTCAAAATCTGTACATGATTTATTGAGTCTATTAAGGGTTTCCTCTATCCTAAAAAAATCCACACTGTAGTGGTGGCCAGTGATACTGGCATAAAAATGTGCTACAGCACACTGTAAATACCATAATAAAATTATTATAATATTATGAGAAGGACAGCTGCCACTCACCACATAGCAGAGATGCTGAGTCGCAGACAGGCAGAGCAAAAAGACAGTCACAAATAAAGCCACACACACACACACACACACACACACACACACACACACACACACACACACACACACACTTGTGCAAATGCAACTCACACACATGACTGCAGTCTCAGGCAACTTTATCTATAATAAAATTTCTCTTTGAATGAGAGCCAGAAATCACACAAAAAGATGCTATCTCTCTTTGAATGCATGGTGATATGCAAACAATATGGACAAAAATGTGCTTTGTAGAGCTCTATGTGTCAACTAGAAACCATGGTGCTGAGTGCTGAAATTATTTGAACTGTGGTATTATTCACTCAGAAAACATGCTTTGATGTGACATCATCCGTGGCAGCAGTAACTGTGCTACATTCCTCGCAGCACTGAACAGAAGTAACACAGGGTCTAGCAATATCCCCACCATGCTGTCAGAGCTCAAACCAAGTGACCTATGAAAAGTTAGAACTGGAAGGCCAATTAAAAAGTGCTATGTTTCACTTGTGAACAGGTTTATACTATCGTTTTTAGCACATTGAAGATTTATCACAAACATGTCAACCTTGGTATGATTTCTTATAATTAAATAAAAATGATATATGAGCAGTAAAAGCATTAAAGGGATCCTAACATAAATAATATTGATGTTAAACACTGTGTACGATCAGCAAGACCCTGTGATTAGAGATTTCAAGTTACAGAATTAAAGTAAATAGGTTCACATCCTGTTGCAAGCTAATATTTTTTTTCATTCTTTGCATTTGTAACAGATTCTGGGATCAGCAATGACAAATAGGTCATGAATTCTGAGGGTGCCGTTAGGCAGGAAAACTAACAAGAATATGGTAACCATCTGTGAGGGTTTCAACTCCAAAGTTATGGATAAATTCTGCAGCAGAAAACTGTAACATATGGACTTCATTTTTCATCACTGAGTGAGTGGTACCTTTTATTTTAATATATTTTTTGTGGATTTATTTTCTGATTATTATTATAATATTATAGCACATTGGTAAATTTTTTTTAAGGAACTGCTAAAACACAAGCGCATGCCACAAGTACTCTGCCACCCTAGTAGCTACTTCTTGAGAGTAGCAAACATCTCTTAGAATGGTGTTCCACAGTTTTCAACCTGATAGCAGAGGTCAAGAAGTCCACATTCAAGGTAATCAAGGAATCATCCTAGTATGAGTTTCATGCTCTGTACCTGACTTTAAATCAGAGGACTGATCAGTTTTGGGAAAGATAATACAAAACTTTAGCTCAGCTTCTCCCCTGTTTGTGTGCAGGAGTTACCTTCACCATTTCAACTAACCACCTGTAGGAACCGAAGATGGTCTCCGAATCCAGGTGGTGAGCATAATTTGTTTTGATATGAGCTATGATTTGCAGCTGGTCACACTCAGTGTACTCAGTAAGCACTGGCAGACTCTATCCACCTTAAAGCAAATGTACCACCTGGACAATGGTCTATGTTGTCAGCCTGTCATCCATTTCTCTAAAGGGTTCCATCAGCCACCCAATATTTGAGCTCCCAGTGATCAGTGTGTCCATCCTCTGCAGATATCTGGACCCTTCAGGAAAGAGTGATCCCAATCCCAAAAGACGAGGCATCCCATGCTGGTTCACTTGTATCAGGAATGTGTACGAACTCAAATTCGTTTTTAAGGTGTAAGGTAACAGCCATGTGGGTAGTACACACTTTTGTCTTCCACCCACAGATTCGCGACACTGCCACTGTAGCAGTATGCCATCAGGCAAGTGTGAATTGTCCAGGTCAGGCATATCGGAAGGGACTACAACACTGGGGATTCCAGATGGTGCTCGAGGAAGCAAGAGTGTCATAGCTTTTGCCACAGATGTTTCATTGTCACTGTAATCCAAGGCAGCAGACTGGTGTCTGCTGACTGTGGGCAATGCAGCTTCCAACTGTTTCTGAACAGTGGCCAATTCCTAAACATACACAGCAGACATAGTCTCTATCCATCTTTACTTGTATTCAACTATGCAACAAGAATTATACTACTATCCTAAGTAGTCACTAGGTAAAATCTATGTAAAGCTGCTACACTGCTTATGGCTATCTCTCCACTACAAAATCAGCTCACAACACACTAAAGCTTATACGAGTACCTTGATAATGTTGAAGCCAATCAAAAGTTTCTGAAGTCCTGCTACTTGATGCACAGAAGCTGTATCCCATTGAAGCATCTGCAGAACTATTTCATCTTCATCCCGTACATCAAATAAATACTGAAAAAATGCAATAAAAATAAAAACATTTCACTCTCTGATAAAATATTTTCCACATGTATCACCATCTCAATGTAGGTTGCACTTCTTATATTTATTATTGATAATTAAGATTTCATTTTTAGAAATGATTCACTTGGAAAACAAATAATTTTTTTTTTAAATTATCTTGATAAGTTTTGGGCCATACTTTCCATCCTCTCTGAATATCTAATATTTCTGAAATAGACAATTCTGTATGATTTTGAATGGTTACTTTGAAGCTCAGGTGGGTACGTGTGCATCTATTTTTGAAAATAAAAATAAGGATAATGTTCAAAATCATCCAAAATAGTAACACATATTTTTCATACATAAATAGTAGTCTCACAAGATGGTAACTATGTGCTAAAACATGTCTGATTGAAAAGAAACAATTTTGAATTTTGCAGAAAGTGGAGTAATAAAAACCAAAATCCACATGTACATTTATTAACAGCTAGCATGCCAAGATGTGTAGACATAAAGCGACCAGAATACAGAAGTACTGCATGCAGGTATATGAAATTTATTTTAAAGTAAGTAGCAACAGCAGAGCCTGGCATGACACTCGCCTTCCACACTGGATTAAAAATATATGTTGAGTGAGGATAGAAATCCAGATATTGGCTTTGGCCAGTCTGCTTTAAAAAGACAGTACCTGACTGTGGTCTCACACTGCTTCACAGCAAATTTTATAGTCTTATAAATGGTTAGGCAGATCAATGTCAGTGGCAGAATGACATGAGTGATAATGGTTTTGTGTAGAGTGGGTGCTCAGATACAGGCCCAAAGTACTTACTTAGCTGCACAATGTGCAACATTGGAGCTATCTTGAGAAAGAGCTGAAAATTGAGTTCTACAATAAAAACCTTTGTTCCAATAGTGAGAAAGCTAAGAAAGCCAAGCCGATTTCTGTCATCTCTTCTTTGTTGCCTCTTTGGTAGCACATCCCACTGTATGTGTGCAAGCGAAAATCTTAAAGGAAACTGGGTGGTGTTTATTTAATAATGGACACAAAATCACATTTTTGGTTTCTCCTTTTTAACATATTTATTAACTTTGATGTCCCATTACTGGGACAAGGGCCAATTTCTTAACTTCATAATATAAAAAGCACATATATCACAAACACATTCCAATGGCAGAATTTAGCAGATCAATTACAGTATTGTTGAAGCACAGTTTTTAAAAACAGTGTCCACAAATCACCAGTAGCTCTAACAAGCCCCCAAAACAAAATGATTGAGTGTGGCACAAAACACAGTTAATGTTTGCACCATATGTTACAGTAAATACAGTAACTTGTAATAATCCATCAAAGAAAATTACACAGCAACATTTTACTTACAAGGGAAATCTTTTACCTCAAACACTCAGAACTGAATGTGTCAATGAAATTGGAGTCAGGAATAGAGAGTTTGCAGACATTGTATGTAACATAATAATCCATAAATATAATGGGGATGATGCAGAAATACATGAAGTTACACTGGATAGGTATACTGACAGGAAGAACCTGAAACAAAAGGTGGCTGTTCAAGCAGTAAATGACATTCATCTCCAGAGCAATAGGAACAGTTCAGTCAAAGTGAGTATAAACTATCTCCATCCAAACAGCTGAGGCCCATTGTCTTAGAAGATATTGATGACAATGTGCTAGAGAACACTGATGAAGACTATTACAATTGTGGCTTTATTCCTATAGAAAGGTAATTAGGTGCTATAAATGCATTAAAAGTAAATCAAATTGCAGATTAGTTCTAAATTACATGTGTAGCAAAAGGCATGCAGGAGCTCAATACAAAGGAAACAGACTGCCACAATTATAAGTTATAAAAGAAATGTAATATAAAAATTTTATAGAGCAAGGTATATGGATTTCCAGTTCACTACTGGCATCTCAGCAAATTCTGGCTCTAGTATTGTCTAAAATGGTTGGCTTGAACAATTTTGATGCTTCGATTTCTTTTATCAACAATCTTAAGGCTGAATATGGCATTTCATCCAGGCATATTACTACATTTGTCACATGAAAGGACACATAAAACAACAGTATACATCAGAAGGCACAACAGATTTAGGGGGAAGTGAACATGTTTATGACAGAGTAGAGTGTGGAGAAAGAAAATGTTTGCAACAGTGACCAGAGTCAATTCCAATATAAAATGTCTTCATATCAGCACTGTCTCACAGAGGAGAAAAAACTACAGCTAGTGTGTTGCAGTCTGTCCACAGCTCTACCCACAGCTACACAACTGATGTGGCTTTATCAATGACAGGCACACTAGCAAAGAAGTTATACATCTGTTTTCAAGAGGCACAAGGCACTTTCAACCCAAATATTTCAAAGAAACTTGAAACAAACTGCCTATGAAACATTCCTTTGGAGGCAAACAAAAATGGAGAAATGACTAAAAAACATATGAAATATTTCCTTACATCAGTTGCTGGTGAACATGTAACAAGTGAAAAGAGCACATTGCTGTGTCATTCCGGGTCAGATCACACACATTGAACCCTTCTAGATGGAAGTTTGCCAAACAAAGATGTTGTGCTGAAGATACTGCTACCAAAAACAACAAAACACTGCCACCCTCTGATGTTTCCTTCTTATGGCAACATAAAATCTATATCACAAAGATTGCTGATTTTGTAATACTACAATGTGCTAAACCAAAATTGAAGAAACATGATCTTTATTTTATCAACGAACTTCACTATGTGATTTACAATCAGTTTTCTGCACCAAAGTATACCCCTATGTTGCAATATGCTTGGCCATAGGCAAGTTGTTACAATGACATATCCCTTTCATCATTTGAAAATGTAATTAGTGTGGCTTTTGATACTGGACTGCTTGAATGTGACACTGATTTTGAATGTAAAAACATGGCTTTAGTGAGGTGTGCACATTGTTCTCTTACACACTGTTTTAACCACTTCCATAAAATAGCGCATCTGCACTATTAAGACTACCATAAGCACTATCATGTGTGTAGGATGTGCGCGTTTTGTGCTATTATAATTACTTTAAGCAGAGTGTTTTTGGCACTGTTGGTTAAAAATGTAATGATACACTGACATAATGGAAATATGTATAATTTCCTTCCTATGGTACTGATAACTTGTTATTTTGTTTCTCTCTGTGAAAATGTCACTTGTCATAAACTTTGCAGTTTTTTTTATTTTTTTAATTTTATTTTATTATTTTTTTTATAAAAAAGATTGTGTGTTATTCTAAGCATGGTCCTATGTGGTTCCAAGCATTTGAGGTCAAAGGTGTCTCTTGTTAGCCCAGTCCTTAACAAAGGCCGAAAACACAATGATCAACTGTTCCAGTGAAAACTGATAGTGCAATCCTCCTACCATCTACAACCCAATTTAGTCAAAATATTCAGACATCTGAATTAGAGGTACTTTGAGGAGAACACAACAGAACTGTGCACTGCCTTTTTGGAGACAAAATTAAGAATTGTACCTAACTGGATAGAATACAACTCTCTCCACACAATAAATTCAGCCTCTACATGTCCATTATGAATAACGCCAAAAAACCTCTATACTGTGGTGGACAACAAGGATGGGCAAGGGAACACCTAGAATGGAACATGGGTTAATGGCAACAGGTTTTCTTCAGCAATAAACACAGGATTTGTTGGATGCCCCACTACTGATGTAGAAGAGTCTGGTGGTTTCCAGGCATCAGGACACAGTTCAGGCACACTGCTTCGTGGGTTCAGCATGGAGGTTGCGATTTCATTTTATGCGCTAGTGTCATGTATGAATTTTAAATGATTCTCATGAAGAGAAATTTCAGGACTGTGCAGTGCTAGTGAAGGATCCTCCAGTCTATTATCCAGACGTATGATCAACAGTTAGGCAATATATTCATTTTTCACAGCAATTATGCATTAGAAAACTATGTACACCTTGTGAGCACCTTCCTCCAAAGAGGCAAGAGTCAATCAACGGAATGGCCTTCAGTATCTGCTGACAGATAGCTGCATACTTTCACCTGCCTCAACTCCCTTTCTCTTTCCACCTCATTCTACTGTCTTGCCTCCATACTAAATCCACATTCTCTCTGCTACTTTATTACTCTGTACTAGATCACACAATGTAGCCTTCCATTATCTCTTTTTTCTACTCCAGTTTATTTAACTTCTCTCTGTACTTTTTTCCTCACTTTTCCCTGAACAGAATTTTACCCCACCGCCAACTTCCCTGAGTTGATACTTGCTACCCTTCCTACCTACACAGCATGCACCTACCTGTTCCACAGAAGCATTGTCTTTCATAATCCCCTACTGACCTATTCCTCCCCCAACACCCTTCATTTTGATCACCAATTTCAGAAAATACAGAAACTTGGTCCATATGGTGTACATTGCCAAGAGATAACAGTGTGTGCGTTTGCGTTTGCGTGTGTGTGTGTGTGTGTGTGTGTGTGTGTGTGTGTGTGTGTGTGTGTGTGTGTGTGTGTGTGCACGCGCGCGTGCATGCGTGTGCATTTTCTCGTACAGAAAGAAGAAGAAGAAGAAGAAGAAGAAGAAGAAAATTCAAAGTCAGTTGTATGTGGGGCCAACTTTGCAAAAATCAGTGAATCCCCGACGTGTATAGTATCAACCAGGCATGGCCCGTAACTAAAGATCTGAGGTGGAACTACCACAAAACATACAGTGAGAAGACAAAAGTCATGGGATAATGATATGTATGTATACAGATAGTGGGTGTATCGTTTAAAGGGGCAGCTAACTGTACTCAGGTGATTTATGTGAAAAGGTTTCTGGCATGATTATGGCTCCATGATGGGGATTAACAGACTGAATGCAGAATGGTAGTTGGAGCTTAAGGCATGGGACATTCCATTTTGGAAATCATTAGGGAATTCAATATTCTGAGATCTACAGTGTCAAGAGTGCGTTGAGAGTATCAAATTTCAGGCATTACACCTCTCACCACAGGTAATGCAGTGGTTGACGGCCCTCACTTAATGACAGAGAGCAGTGGCATTTGTGTAGAGTTGTCAGTGTTAACAGACAGATAACACTGTGTGAAATAACCATAGAAATCAATGTGGGACATACGATGAATGTGTCCATTAGAAGAGTGCAGTGAAATTTGGCGTTAATGTGCTATGGCAGCAGCTGATCGATGTTAGTGCCTTTGCTAACAGCACGGCATCATCTGCAGCATCTCTCCTGGACTTGTGACCCTACTGGTTGGACACTAGATGACTGGAAAACTGTGGCCTGGTCAGATGAGTCCTGATTCCAATTGGCAATAACTGATGGTAGGATACAAGTATGGTGCAGACCCCATGAAGCTATGCACTCAATTGTCAACAGGGCACTGTACAAGCTGGTGGTGGCCTCATAATGTTGTGGGCTGTATTTACACAAAATGGACTAGGTCCTCCATTATGTTTGGCTACTTGGAGACTATTTTGAGCCATTCCAAGGACTTCATGTTCCCAAACAACGATGGAATTTTTATGGATGACAATGTGCCATGTCACCAGACCACATTTGTTCGCAACTGGTTTGAAGAAGAATGACTTGTTGAGTCCATGCCACATTGAGTTGCTGCAGTATTCTGGGTGAAAAGAGGTCCGACACGATACTAGGAGGTATCCCATGACTTTTTTCATGTCAGTGCATATTAAAATATGTTTCACAATAATGTATTAAATTATCAGGATGCTTTTCACACTTGTGTCTAGGTGACCATTATCAGCAATGGTGCACAAAGAGGATGGACAGGGAAACACATGTAATGGAAAATGTGTCAATGGAAACAGACAGATTTAAATAATAGCAGGCAATGTGTTTGGCACTGTTGATAACAACAGGTAATAACTAATATTAAGGCTGCACCTTCAAATGCCGGTTAGATCTATGTAGTAGAGGTTTGGAAGGATGGCTTCTACAGAGTACAGCTTTTACAGGCCTCCCAAAGGCTCTGTTCATTCAACCTAAGGATGTCATACCAGCCTCCGCACTACGTTCGTGTTCCACTTGCTAAATTATAATGGAATGAACAGAGGGGCTGAAACTTTGCTATCGAATCTCTTTATATCTCTATTATGCTTTGATGCGTTATTAATCAGATTTAGTATTAATGTATTGATAGTGTTTTAGATAGTTTTTGTTTCTAGCATTGGCAATTTTATCCACTGCAAGAATAAATTAGTAAATAACCCACTAGAGTGTACTACAATAAGGTTTACATAAGTGTCACCACTTAGCAAGAGTATCCCAAATGATTAGAGGAAATATTCACACCAAACATGTCCTGTTAAGAGGCTCCCTTGGTACTGACACTCACTGACAATAAGCAAAATGCAGACACTTTACAGTGTCAAGAAGGGTATGGGCACGAGATGTCTGCAACTGCATCACGACTCAGATAAGTGATTGATTAATTTTCAGTGATCAATTATCAGTGGCAAGCTAATTATAATGTTGTTGTTTCAAAACATCAAATTATTTTCTCAGAAAAAGAACTGGGTGTTGCCGTTAATTTGTTTAAATTAGTCTTTGTACTTAGGTCATGAAGTGAATATGTTGTAGATCTGAAAGGATGTCAAGAAAGCATAAATTCTTTGACCTTATTGAAATTCCTTTATAAAAACAATCTGGTAAAAGTATTTCCTCCACCAGATAATAGTGACCTTCCCAATGGGATTGCTGCTGCTTCATATTAAAGCAGTTGGAAGTATTTGTATGATATACTATGAATGAAGACACACTTGGTGCATTTGCAAACAATGCTCTTGAAAAAGAACAATTGAATTGTCCAAATTTGAATGAAGAAGTCGTAAACGATTTTGAAATGCAGAACGGAGATGAGCAAATTTAATATATAAACAAATCAGGTAAGGTAAGAAAAATGTGTATTAATAGGTGATAAGAAGTAATTAGCCTACTAAATGAAGTGCATAAAAGGAGTGGTAACGTATTTATCCACTGACATCATTCAAACGCTGTCCTCCATACCAGAACCTCTCTCCTGAGTCTGTCTCTCCCCTCACTCCTACCACTTCCCCCACTCTTGTCTTCTGTATGCTTCCTAATGTTCATAAACCCAATCATCCAGGATACCCCACATTGTGGCCAGTTACTGTGTTCCCCCACAGAGAGAATTCACACTCTTGTGAAACAACACCTTCAGCCCATTAACTGTAACCTACCCTCCCACATCAAAGACACCAACTGTTTCCTCCATCAGCTCTCCACAGTTCTTGATACTTTACCAAGCAATGCCCTGCTTGTAACTATTGATACCACCTTCATCCATCTAACATACCCTATACTCATGACCTTCCTGCTGTTGAATACAACCTTACCTGATTCCTGACTGACTCCAAACCTACAACTTCCTTCCTGGTCACTTCTCCTTTGAGGGTACCACCCACAAAAATATCCATGGTGGAGCTATGGGTACCTGCATGGCACCATCCTATGCCAACCTGTTCGTGGGCCATGTAGAGAAATCCCTTCTAACCACCCAGACTCCCAAACATCTCATCTGGTTCAGATTCATGATGACAGCTTCATGATCTGGACCAAAAGTGAGGACGCCTTATCCACATTCCTCCAGAACCTTAAAATCTTCTCCCCCCAATAGCTTGACCTGGTCCTCCTCAACCAAACAAGCCACCTTCATCAGTACCTCCATCCATATCAAATGTACCAATCATCACCAATACCTCCACTTTGACAGCTGCCACTCATCCCATACTAAGAAGTCCCTTCTACACAGCCTAGTCACCTGCAGTCATCACATGTATAGTGATGAGCATCCGTATCCAGTACACCAAGAGTCTCACTGAAGACCTTTTACAGAACAGATCTTCTGTGCCTTGTCTCTCCAGCCACACCTACTGTCTGGCCACAAACGAGCACTCCTCTCATGACTCAGTAACATACAGAAGTAGACCACCTGAATCACATTCTCTACCAGGTTTTCAACTACCTCTCATTGTGCCCTGAAATGAGGACTATCCTAATCACTATTCTCTCAACCCCTCCCACACTGGTATTCTGCCACCTGCAGAACCTACGCAATATTCTTGTCTATCCATGCTCCACTCCTGCTTCCAACCCCTTGCCTCATGACACATGCCCCTGCAATAGACCCATCATATTTTGTGAATTACAAGACACACCTTAATTTTAAAGCAATTTTTCAGAAAATAACATTTTAACCATTTTTATTATTTGATTGCAAAGCCAGACTAAAAAAATGACCCTTAAAATCACTGAAAATTGTCATTTGAACATTCTTCTTCTTCTTCTTCTTCTTCTTCTTCTTCCTCTTCGTTTTCCTCTTGATATATAAAATAGTCTCCACTGTGATTGAGAGTATTACTTATGCCACACTTCTTTAAAAAAAATTTAACAATAATGTCTTCTCTCGCTCTAGAACATGACTGTTTTATCCACTGACACACTTCTTTGAGTGTAGATCATTTTAAAGGTCCCTTTGTCGTGAAGTCATGTTGAGTTTCATCCATCATCCACTTCTTCCATTCCACTCTCATGTACACTTTAAATGGTTTATATATCGAGATGTACCCCCCCCCCCCCCCCCCATGAACCATGGACCTTGCCGTTGGTGGGGAGGCTTGCGTGCCTCAGCGATACAGATAGCCGTACCATAGGTGCAACCACAACGGAGGGGTATCTGTTGAGAGGCCAGACAAACGTGTGGTTCCTGAAGAGGGGCAGCAGCCTTTTCAGTAGTTGCAGGGACAACAGTCTGGATGATTGACTGATCTGGCCTTGTAACAATAACCAAAACGGCCTTGCTGTGCTGGTACTGCGAACGGCTGAAAGCAAGGGGAAACTACAGCTGTAATTTTTCCCGAGGGCATGCAGCTTTACTGTATGATTACATGATGATGGCGTCCTCTTGGGTAAAATATTCCGGAGATCAAATAGTCCCCCATTCGGATCTCCGGGCGGGGACTACTCAAGAGGATGTCGTTATCAGGAGAAAGGAAACTGGCGTTCTACGGATCGGAGCATGGAATGTCAGATCCCTTAATCGGGCAGGTAGGTTAGAAAATTTAAAAAGGGAAATGGATAGGTTGAAGTTAGATATAGTGGGAATTAGTGAAGTTCGGTGGCAGGAGGATCAAGACTTCTGGTCAGGTGACTACAGGGTTATAAACACAAAATCAAATAGGGGTAATGCAGGAGTAGGTTTAATAATGAATAGGAAAACAGGAATGCGGGTAAGCTACTACAAACAGCATAGTGAACGCATTATTGTGGCCAAGATAGATACGAAGCCCACACCTACTACAGTAGTACAAGTTTATATGCCAACTAGCTCTGCAGATGACGAAGAAATTGAAGAAATGTATGATGAAATAAAAGAAATTATTCAGATTGTGAAGGGAGACGAAAATTTAATAGTCATGGGTGACTGGAATTCGAGTGTAGGAAAAGGGAGAGAAGGAAACATAGTAGGTGAATATGGATTGGGGGACAGAAATGAAAGAGGAAGCCGCCTTGTAGAATTTTGCAAAGAGCACAACATTATCATAACTAACACTTGGTTTAAGAATCATGAAAGAAGGTTGTATACATGGAAGAACCCTGGAGATACTAAAAGGTCTCAGATAGATTATATAATGGTAAGACAGCGATTTAGGAACCAGGTTTTAAATTGTAAGACATTTCCAGGGGCAGATGTGGACTCTGACCACAATCTATTGGTTATGACCTGTAGATTAAAACTGAAGAAACTGCAAAAAGGTGGGAATTTAAGGAGATGGGACCTGGATAAACTAAAAGAACCAGAGGTTGTACAGAGATTCAGGGAGGGCATAAGGGAGCAATTGACAGGAATGGGGGAAAGAAATACAGTAGAAGAAGAATGGGCAGCTTTGAGGGATGAAGTAGTGAAGGCAGCAGAGGATCAAGTAGGTAAAAAGACGAGGGCTAGTAGAAATCCTTGGGTAACAGAAGAAATACTGAATTTAATTGATGAAAGGAGAAAATATAAAAATGCAGTAAATGAAGCAGGCAAAAAGGAATACAAACGTCTCAAAAATGAGATCGACAGGAAGTGCAAAATGGCTAAGCAGGGATGGCTAGAGGACAAATGTAAGGATGTAGAGGCCTATCTCACTAGGGGTAAGATAGATACCGCCTACAGGAAAATTAAAGAGACCTTTGGTGATAAGAGAACGACTTGTATGAATATCAAGAGCTCAGATGGAAACCCAGTTCTAAGCAAAGAAGGGAAAGCAGAAAGGTGGAAGGAGTATATAGAGGGTCTATACAAGGGCGATGTACTTGACGACAATATTATGGAAATGGAAGAGGATGTAGATGAAGATGAAATGGGAGATATGACACTGCGTGAAGAGTTTGACAGAGCACTGAAAGACCTGAGTCGAAACAAGGCCCCCGGAGTAGACAATATTCCATTGGAACAACTGACGGCCGTGGGAGAGCCAGTCCTGACAAAACTCTACCATCTGGTGAGCAAGATGTATGAAACAGGCGAAATACCCTCAGACTTCAAGAAGAATATAATAATTCCAATCCCAAAGAAAGCAGGTGTTGACAGATGTGAAAATTACCGAACTATCAGCTTAATAAGTCACAGCTGCAAAATACTAACACGAATTCTTTACAGACAAATGGAAAAACTAGTAGAAGCCAACCTCGGGGAAGATCAGTTTGGATTCCGTAGAAACACTGGAACACGTGAGGCAATACTGACCTTACGACTTATCTTAGAAGAAAGATTAAGGAAAGGCAAACCTACGTTTCTAGCATTTGTAGACTTAGGGAAAGCTTTTGACAATGTTGACTGGAATACTCTCTTTCAAATTCTAAAGGTGGCAGGGGTAAAATACAGGGAGCGAAAGGCTATTTACAATTTGTACAGAAACCAGATGGCAGTTATAAGAGTCGAGGGACATGAAAGGGAAGCAGTGGTTGGGAAGGGAGTAAGACAGGGTTGTAGCCTCTCCCCGATGTTGTTCAATCTGTATATTGAGCAAGCAGTAAAGGAAACAAAAGAAAAATTAGGAGTAGGTATTAAAATTCATGGAGAAGAAATAAAAACTTTGAGGTTCGCCGATGACATTGTAATTCTGTCAGAGACAGCAAAGGACTTGGAAGAGCAGTTGAACGGAATGGACAGTGTATTGAAAGGAGGATATAAGATGAACATCAACAAAAGCAAAACAAGGATAATGGAATGTAGTCTAATTAAGTCGGGTGATGTTGAGGGAATTAGATTAGGAAATGAGGCACTTAAAGTAGTAAAGGAGTTTTGCTATTTGGGGAGCAAAATAACTGATGATGGTTGAAGTAGAGAGGATATAAAATGTAGGCTGGCAATGGCAAGGAAAGCGTTTCTGAAGAAGAAAAATTTGTTAACATCCAGTATTGATTTAAGTGTCAGGAAGTCATTTCTGAAAGTATTTGTATGGAGTGTAGGCATGTATGGAAGTGAAACATGGACGATAAATAGTTTGGACAAGAAGAGAATAGAAGCTTTCGAAATGTGGTGCTACAGAAGAATGCTGAAGATTAGATGGGTAGATCACATAACTAATGAGGAAGTATTGAATAGGATTGGGGAGAAGAGAAGTTTGTGGCACAACTTGACCAGAAGAAGGGATCGGTTGGTAGGACATGTTCTGAGGCATCAAGGGATCACCAATTTAGTATTGGAGGGCAGCGTGGAGGGTAAAAATCGTAGAGGGAGACCAAGAGATGAATACACTAAGCAGATTCAGAAGGATGTAAGTTGCAGTAGGTACTGGGAGATGAAAAAGCTTGCACAGGATAGAGTAGCATGGAGAGCTGCCTCAAACCAGTCTCAGGACTGAAGACCACAACAACAACAACAACATCGAGATGTAAATAGGCTGCAGTTGTGAAGCAAGTCCTCCCAGAATAAAAACAATCTCTGTTCTTCCCTGTCTCAATTTCTCTTTCACAGAGTTTTACAAATGACTACTGAACTGATCTACTACAAGAAGATAACTCTTCTTCAATAGAGCACCTTTCCTTCTATCCCACACTCTGTGAATCCATAATTTCATACCAGCCTCATCATTCCAACCCTTGTCATGTACATGAACACCATCACCCGGTGGTATTTAAGAAGATTTTGGCATTTTTTTGTGGTTGAAAATGATCATTGGATTAAGTTTAGTAAACACAATATGAAAGGACAACATTGTAGTGCATTTTTTAAAGTCCACTTTTTTTATAGTTACATTTTAGCACCTTTTATGGCAACAGTTCTGTTGCTCAGCACATTAGACATCAGAGGAGTTTTGTCAAAATTCGCTGTTTGGCTTAGTTCCACACTGGCTTTCTTTCAATGTTGAATAATAAAACGATGGAAAGATAATACCTTCTTGTCATACTCTTGTGGCATTTTCTAAGATGTTTTGGTTTTAGTTCACATGCTAAGTCCATGATACTTCATAAAACTGTAGCACGAACCAATTCCACCCTTAAAGTCTGTTAAGTTCCACTGTAGTGCTAGCTTACGAGTGTGTATTAGAACCATTGTGTATTAATTCCAATGCCATTTTGACGGTGTCCTCAATCCATTTCAATATGTCATCTTCTAGTTTTGGGCATTTTGTATTCAGCCTTCTATTTGCACATTTAGTGTTCCCATTTTTTTCAGTTCTTCTTTACTACCCACCAATCATGAATGTTTTTTTTTCTTTTGGTAGAGGGCCAAAATGCTATCCAGATGCTGTGTTTCCATGTTATTCTGCATATGCTATTACTTTCAATTTACAGCCTGCATCATATGAATACCTTTTTTTTCATTATGAAACTAGCTACTAACAAAAATATTGTACTGTTACCTATAACACAAATCACTTTCAATTCAAATTAACTGGCACTGTAGACTGCAATGGCACATCATATGCTAGACAGTGTTCTGGGTGGCAGTGTGGGAGGGAGACAGTGAATACCCGCAACTCATATTTGTAGCATCAGAACACTGCTGCTACCAGTTGAATCCAGTGTTGCCAGATAGAGATAGGTTTCCCAAGGTATCAAATAAATGGCCATTTTTAAGACTGAGGGGAATGTTAAATCAAATACTGGACATTGTTATATGAATTTAAAATATAAGATACATGTGAATTTTGTAGGTAATTTTTCAAAGAAAAAAGTGCATCTTATAGTCTGTAAAATATGGTAGATGAAAGTTATGTTCACCTGGGTATGACAACTAACAAGCTGTCTGTCTGCATGAATGACCACTGCCAAACAGTGGCCAAGAAGCCTGTATCATCTGGATCCTTCCCACCAATACCAGCCTTTCTGAACTTCACAAGGGGGAACATTCTCTGCAATATATCCCACATTCCACTAGCCCCCCTGATCTCAACCTTTGCTAGTCCCTGTCCTCCACACACCTATACCCTTCCATCCTTCCACTCCAGCACTACACAGCCTTCTATTCTGCCAATAGACCCACTAGAATTTTCCCTCTTCCCTACTTTTCTCCTTTTCCTCCCCCCCCCCCCCCCCCCTCCTCCAGCCCACTCCTTTAAATCTCCCAACAGCACCTAGTGGCCCTACCATGTCCTCACAATGTCCCTGCATGCTTTCAAATGCATCACTCACCTTCCCCACCTCTACAATGCTACAATGCTATTCTTCCCCCTCCTCACCCCATGCCTCCTACTCATCCCCACCACTTACGTCAGACTGCTGCTTCTGTCAGGTGTAGTTTATGTCTGCAATCTGACCACAGCAGCCAAAGACAGTGTTCATGTATCTGCGAGTTTTGTGAATGTGTGTGTGTTTTCTATTTGAGAAAAACTTTTGGCCAAAAGCTTAAATTTATAGCAGGCTTTTTGTTTATGCTTGTTTGCAATCCAACATCTCCCCCCAAGTACAAAATCTGTCACAATGTTCAACCAGGATTTCCTATTTCAACTCTGCCAATGGAATTTTTTACCCCTTCAGAGACAGGATCACCTGCAAAAGAAGTCACACTGTTTATTATTTTCTCTACAACCACTGTACAGGATTCTGCATCAGTAAGACATTTATACACTGGCTGTGCTGAAAATTTTGGTGATAGTGGGGGAAAAACAATTTGTGTTCGAACAATATATTTTAAAATGTAGACTTTCACAGCTAGAAATATCAAAATTAATAAAATGTTCTGGGCTCATGTGTCATGGTCGAACGGATTTCACATTTAAACCCAATGTTTCATCTGCATATGTGGAAGACATTTTCAATGTGGATTACAGCTCCTTGAGTGTCCAATTCACACCCTGGCTCACTACTGCCTGCAGCAAAATTCTGTTAAAGCATACTTCTGTGCAGTAGTATGTTGTCACACGTTTTGAATATCTGAGCACAATTGGCGGTTGTTGACTGGCATTGTGCACTGTTGCTATCACCCCATGGTGAAAGACTAATACACATCTTCTTCAACACCAGGCTCCAAATGTCTTTCAATTTCATGCCCTCCTCCTACCCACTGAAATTCTTAAGGTGTTTCATAATCTCTATGGCCTCTCTGTATAGCCTTTCATGGTATCCACTTGTGACTGCCAGTACTGGAGTCCTATCAAAATGAATTTGGTGGTCTCCTGGTTGCAAAACACGTTCTGCAACAGCTTATCTATCAGCCTCCCCCCTTCTGGAATTGATCTTGTGCTCTGCTAGTTATTTTTAACCATTCTTTTTGTAGTATCCACTACACAGAATCGTATACATTCCTGCTTTTCCAGCAGTTTATGAGCATTTGATTTATTTTAGGTGACCTCATATCTTCCAGGTGGGTATGTAGAGTACTGTTACAATCCTCCTTGAAAATTTACTCCACAGACAGGGATGAAAAGTTGGGTTTAAATGTGAAATCCATTTGATGATGGCATATTTGCCCAGAACATTTTATTCATAGATGACAGATGAATGTGATTTAAATTGCATAAAGAATAATGTGGATGGGAGAAAATTGCCTTTTTATTCATCCAAAATTACATAAATATTACATTTTATTTCTAATATGATTCAGAACTGCATGATAAAAACTGTCTGGTATATAACAGAGTATGCCATTTTTGAATTTGAATGCAACACTGCTAATTTTCAAACACACAGAAAGTAGTTATAAATTATTGGGACCTTGGAGGGCAAATAGTCAAGAAATAAAATTCAGCATGTCTGTTACTGTATCTGAAGAAAATAAAATAAGTGACGGCTTTTCCAGCAGTGTACACCACACTTAACCATTTTCACACTTTCAAACTGCAAACTGTAAAATGTAGCACGCTCATGGGACAATGTTTGATACCATAATCACAATACAGTTAGAAATGTACAAAATATTAGTCACTCCCTTAAAAGAGCACACTGATCACTTTGGAGTGATATAGATAGTGCAGGACTGGTACCAGGCAGTCATGTGACCTCCCACTACTGACAGCCCCCATTTTCTTATTGCCTCCATCCCATCCTGCTCTCAGCCCCCCATCCTTTCCCCCCACTCCAGTTATTTTTCAACTTCACTCTAGCTCATCAACTGGAATCTTTTCCTATCCCTCTCTCTCTTTCTCTTTCTCTAGATACCTCATGTGAGACTATTTTTACTAACTTTGTCACTGACAGCAGTTTTCAAGTTATTAATACGAACACACTGCATTTGGCCAACAGTAAAACTGGTTCTCAGATCACGGTACATAGTATTATTGTTGTAAATGCTTCTAGCAGCTGAATATCATTTTGTAAGGTCAAAAGAAATTATTTTACCTGTGGATTCCGAAGAAATGTTTCTGGAAATTCAGAACTTCCACCAGCTCTGTCAGATAGGGAGCCTTTAACTCCAGTAGTCCATTCTCCTCTTATTGACTCCTCCTTCCACGTTTGTGACAGAGCAAATATATTGGTGTTATAGAGACGACATATAGTCAGCTCACTAAAATTTCTCACAAAATCCTCCAAAGGCATCCTTCAAAAAAGAGAAAGAAATAGACATTTGTCTCCTCCACATTAATAAAAGCAATATCATATAATTTATAAAGGAAATGATTTCTGGAATGAAACTACCAGGAAGAAAACGCACAAATAATTTCTGGTTATTAAGCAGTAGTGGAGGAATGCACATGCATTAAAAGGTGACACCAACTCTGGAGTATCTTTTCTGTAGAAAGAGAAGAAGAGGGTGAAGGAAGTGATATTTTGAAATTAAACATAAAAGTCAATCAGTATCCTGGGATAAGGAGGAGCATGCAGAGCATGAAACATTAAATACTTATTAATGTTGGGAAGGTACGAACATTGCTGGAGTAGCATATACTCCAGGGGAATAGCTACAACAGATTTAAGTTATAAAGGCAAGGGTGTAAACCATTAGGGCTTTCCTGCATTAAAATCACAAGTTGACAGGCAGGTGTTCTTTTTATTATGATGAATTTTCAGTTAGTTTTCTTTAAGAGCTCTGAATTGAGCAGAGCTCCTGTAAAGTTAATACTGATGTTAGTAAATAAGCAGTGTGTGTTATTTATGGAGTTAATAACTGTAATCCTTGATACATCAAAAAGAAATATTTAATCTGCTTGGAATGGCAGTGCCAGTAATTGAGAAAGGTTAATGGTATAGTTTGGAAACATAGTCCAAAACATGAGCCACAAAGTACTCCAATGGTCTGGACATGCAGTAAGAATGGAAGAAATGAGATACCCCAAAGTTGTAATGGACAGGATACCATCAGGCAGCAGACTAGTGGGAAGACCTAAGACAAGATGGCTGGATGGATTGAGACAAGACTTGATGCAGCTGGGAGTCTTGGAAAACAAGAGACAGACAGCAAAAGACAGAAGCAGAGAATAGCCTTAACTGCAATGTCATGGGGTCCCCCGGCGTGAATGTATAAAGTAAAGTAAGTAAGAATAGAAAAGTAATGCCATTATATGACTGTGAAGGCGATGTGATTATTTCACAAAAGTGGATGGGAAAGTTTTATATTAATCAAAATATTATAATCTGAAATGTCAACAATATAAGGAAAAGATAGATTGCTATTCACAGTAAAGGTGACACGGTGTCCAGTTACAAACGGGCACTACGAAAGGACATTTACACATTAGCTTTCAGCATTCCAGTCTGAGCTGTTGCAGGAGTGGTCATGAGTGTATAAGATGTGCTTCCTTGTCTGAATGAACGTGAGTGTGTTTCATTTTCTGAAGAATGCTTCGGCCAAAAGCTAATGTGTAAGTGCCTTCACTGCACTTGACTACAACTCAACCTGTCATCTTTACAGTGAGAAGCAGTCTATTTTCTCCTTCTATTGTTGATATTCCAATGTGGAATTTCCATTCTTTGATACACTGAAATGTATTATAGAAAGAATTATAAGCTCCTGATTATCTACATTTGAAGAGTGGGTATGTAATACAAAAACCTAAATGTCAATAAAAACAGCACAAGAAAGTATGTGTTGATAATGTAAACACTGAAGTTACTAGATCTTGGCAATCAGTATTAACTTCTTTATTTAATAGTGTTTATTAGCTGTTCCACTGCTTGTTCAACAATCACAATATCCAATGACTATCTATTAAGGAGACACCTAAAAAGGATGACTACGGTTGCATACAAATTGCTGTACCCTAGTCTAATTCTGACACAATGCTTTAATTACAGAGAAAGATATATAGTTTTCTGACAGTTGTGACATGTACAAAATAAATACATGTATGGTCCCAGTATTGAGGGTTACACATTAGAATCTAGGTCCATGGAGAACTGTTGAAGTTGTCTCTTGCAGAGACATTGCGAGCAGAATCTAAGTTACAGGTAGTCATTTTGGTGAGACACAACAATTGAATGGAAAACAGAGTCTCTTGTAGAAACGGTGGCTTAATGTTGTTGTTGACATTCCTGGTAGCTTGGAATATTTACATATGACTGATAGATTTGAGCTGCCAAACAGGGCTGCAGCTGTCCCTTCTAAAGTGCCCTGATAGTATTGATAGCACACGCTGTTGTGTGGCTCCACATTTGCCATTACCATTAGCAGAGCCACAAAACTAATCTAGTCAGTCAGCTCTGTGGTCATGCTTTTTACATTCATAGTAAGGAAAGGTGTAGTAACCCGTCTGTTACTACACCTTGCCCTCCATAACTGTGGAGTGCAGGATGCAGTCTGAGTAGAAAACCATTCAGCTATTCCTGGACACCACCAGAGGTCACTGATCATGTCTGGTGCCTCAGTCACATGCAGATCAGACCCAGCAACTCCTGGTGGGCAAAATATTCTTTATATGTGAGTGCACTGGCTTGGCTGGCAATATGTACCCATCAACCATTCTGTACTTGTCACTGTTCTGTATATGTCAGTCCGTATTTGTCACTGTATGTACCTGTAAACATGCAGTACTAGTCATCCTACTGTATGTGTCTCAAGTCTATACTGCTTCACTCTTCCTTGTTCAAATCACAACACTGATCATGGTGACTTTCGTGTGCTCTGCTCTGGAACAGTCATGAGCTTCTACAATGACGACTACTTCGTATGGCCACCTGCGACCATTTCATTGCAGCACTGACAGTACAAGCTCCACCATTTCTTGGTGTACTGTTATGTTCTCCATACTGTGATTTTGCTGCAACCTGGGAAAGCTCTGACACATGACTGCACCTCTACATTGTCACATTTTTGAGTTTGGCAAGCCTGTGTGGCATGGTTGTGCCTCCACTTTGTTGTATTTCAGAAAACGGACACGGAAATTGGTATGCGTTGTTCTGGCTTCCTTTACAGGAACAGGCTCCCTTTTTTATTGTTCTGTTAGTTTGGCATCCTTTCCCTGACTGGCCTCCCTGTTCTGTTCATTGGCATCTTTTTCAGCACTGGTCTCCCTTCTCTGTTCATCGGCACCGTTTTCAGGACTACTCTGTTCACTGGCATCCTCGTCAGTACCTGTTTCCTTCTCTTTATTTATTGGCCTCCTCCTCAAGACCCAACTCCTTCCTATGGTTCACTGGCTCCCTTTTCTGGACCCATCTGCTTTTCTTAGTTTTTTGACCTCCTGGAGGACCTGCTTCCTTCTCTTGTGTCAATTAGCCCTCTTTTCAAGACCAGCTTTGGTCTCTCTTGTTGTCCTGTTTGTTTGTTGTTTTTTGCCACGTGTGTCGAATTTTTCCTAGTGTCCTCTTCCTATGCCAGCTCCTTGTTTGTGATGTGGTTCTCCATCTCATGCTCAAGAAAGTAGTTTGTCAGTGAATCCTTTACTGTTGAGATCTATCCTTGATGTTGTTTCTTGAATTATCAAATAGTAGCGTGGATGGGATGGTACCACTGCTTTTCGTGGAACACATTGGTACATTGTGACATGTCCGATTGGTGAAGAGGAAGCCACTGCAGTCCCAACCAGGAAATGTGCTGCTATGTATGGCTCCGTTGGCAATAGTATCAAGGGCACCATGCAGCACTTCCGTCTTGCCCCTCTTTCTTGCTGCATATGGACACCGGAGCAGCTGTTTTCACTTTTCACTTCGCAACTGTATGCATTGCTGGGATCCCCATCATTGACTTCCAGCAACCACTCTGGCAAGCTACTTACAGTACTTTCCTATCTTGGTCACGGCCTGCCACAATCCATGTTCGGCACCATGTACTGGCATCCATGCCACCTTGCGACAGAATCCTTATCACCTTTATGTTAGTGCCCTCCATGTTCCCTTTTGTTGTTTGTTGTCCATCTATTGCCATCGACAGGACTCTCGTGACCCTGTCTCACATTTATGTCAGATGCCTCCGTTGTACAAAGTTTTCCTGGTTTATCGCCTTTTAAGATTTTTGCTTCTGCCTTGGCATTTGCCAGTATCATAGTTCACTGTGGCAGCACACTGCCCTGGCTGTGTCTGGCCACCTTCCTACCAGTTGACTGCCCCACGTGGACGAAACAGTTTGGTCTCTCGACATCTTCTGTGCCAAAGCGAGTGCCTCCACGTGCCACCAGCACCTTTGCAGGCACATCCAGGGACCTTCACCAGCAATGCAGGTGCCCCCTACCTTGCACGGTGCCTCCAGTCACTTTCAGCATTAATGCAGGTGCCTCCTACTCTGCTGCAGATGGCTCCTGCTCCTATGTAGGCACAGGTACTTCCTACACTGCTGGCGACACATACCCTCCCACCAGACACCATGGCTCCCCAGTTACGGCACCTAGTGACAACTCTAACATCACCTAGGCCCTGCCTCTGGGGTATCGGGGCTATCCATCGGCCTTTCCTGAAGGGGGGGAGAGGGTGAAGGTGTGGGACCACTGCTGACCTGGCTTGTGGGCCTGCACAGACCCAGAACTGTGCACACTCGGAATGTCTGCCTCAGGCACTATGAATGTGTCACCCTTCAGTATGTCATGGGGGATTGGAACATCCAGTTGCCCCCTCCCCCTTACGGAAGCAGGACTGTAGAAATCCTTCCATTACTACTCCTTAGCTGCCACTTCTGTGGTGCACAAAATTGGAGTAGCACACCATTTGGCCGCTGCAGTCTCCCACTAGAGGTCACCGATCAGTGTGCAATGCCTCAATTGCCTGCAGCCAAGAGCCAATGGCCCCTGGCAGGCAAAATGGTTTTTATATGTAAGTATGTAGGCCTTATCTAAGTATGCAGACTTTCGTGGTTGTTGTCACTGAAGTTAAAATCTTTTCAGTTGCCAGGCCGCATCATATTTCCTTCTGAAATAATCAATGTTTTGACCCATCTGCTGGGATCTTCTTCAGGATGCTTCAGTGTCCACTATTGCTAGCCAGCAGTCTGCTCCTGTCAGCCATTCTATACTTGTCGCTCTTCTGTATCTGTCAGTCTGAATGCATCAATATGTCTGTACTACTCATATGATTGCACGTGTGTCTTCTACTCTGTACCTGCTCTGTATGATGTCACTCCATGATCTAAAACAGTTACGCTGTTATTCTTTGGCAAAATAAAAGTTCTATGTATTTCATGCTTCTGCATTTCTCATTGAGAACCTATGCCACACAACAAAAGGTGCCATACTAGTCATACCTTAACATGGAATTACCAAGAAAAATCTGGAATATTTACTGAACAGAAGAACAGTGCTATAAGTATCATTATGTACACTGAAAGGCACCAGAGAGTAAATTTATCTGCTAGAAATACCAAATATTATAAATATTGTATTAACTGTGTATTGAAAAAACGTTTTGATCTGTTCTGTGGAATTATATCACAAAATCTTCAAGTAATACGTATTTAATACATAATTTTCATTTCACAAATGTAGTGAATGCAGTGAGCATCTGGCTGAAGAAATATCTCTCTAAAAGAAATTGCCAGCACTGGTGCACATTATACTGAGGGGCAGATCAGATGAATACAGTTCATATAAGCAGGGAAGTTAATAAATGAAAATCAGGATTAATTAATTAATTATGGGAAAGGACTTTACAATTTTCTAGGTAATTAAAGGAAATAAAAACTCAATATGAAAAACTCAAACAATGGAAAATTCAGGATGGAATAATGACAATATTATGAAAAGGATAAATTGCCACTCATCTACATCTACATATACATCTACATGGTTACTCTGCAATTCACACTTAAGTGCCTGGCAGAGACTCACTGTATAGTGGAAATGTTGAGTCGCAGAGAGGCACAACAAAAAGACTACTAAACATGTAAGCTTTCAGCCAGAAGGTCTTCTTCCAAAACATACAACATACATGCACACATTTATACAAACACAGCTCACCCACACATGGCCACTATCAGGGGTGGTGGAAAGGGGAGGGGGGGCTATAGCCCTCATAGCCCCCCGGGCTATAGCCCCCCCCCCCCCCCCAATTGTCATTATTCCATCCTGAATTTTCCATTGTTTGATTTTTTCATATTGAGTTTTTATTTCCTTTAATTACCTAGAAAATTGTAAAGTCCTTTTTTTAAGCACTATGTACTAACCAGAGTCACAGTAAGACTTTCAGACGTTTTTGGTTTATAATTAATAAACTGACTATTGTATGGTGAGGATATACACATTAAAGGAAGAGACTAATCTACATGTACATCTACATTTTTGTAGAAGTAGAAAGATGAATAGTCTCATTTCTTGTAAGGTTAAGAATAGGCATCTTTCCTGTATGTCACATCTTTTTTTTATAATTATGTAGCAAAATAGGTTGCAATGTATTTCAAACACATTTTAACAAAAGAATAAGAGTGGCACATAGCTTACTATCTAAACCAATAAATATAATTTAACTTAAAATGGGCATCTTATTATTTATTAATACACATTTTAAACCCTGAACTCCTAAACACCAAATTTTACCAGATTGTTAGCAGAGGACCTCAACTCTCCTTTTTTTAAGCGATATTCCATCCCCCCCTCCCCCCCCCCCCCCCCCCCCCCAATAGCCCTCCACCTTTGACCAACTTCTTGAATCGCCCCCGGCCACCATCTCTGGCTGGTTGGCTGGCAGCCAGAGACAGTGGTCATGTGTGTGTGAACTCTGTTTCAGTGAAAAAATACGTGTATGTTGTCTATTTTGGATGAAGCACTTCTTGCTGAAAGTTTAATTGTTTAGTAGTCTTTTTATTGTGCCTGCAAGCGACTCAATATCACCACTATATGGTGAGAAGCAATCAATCCTGTTTATAATATTGGACTCAATATGAAGTGCGATTTTAAACCAAAAAGATATCAGATTTGACCATAATTATACTATAGTGTGTTAACAAAGTTATTGTAGAATGTAAATACTTTTGGATTAAAGAAGACCACCACCAAGAGCAGAAGCACTGAGGCTTTTTTTGTCCCTATCAAAACTCAATGCTTCTGCTTTATGGTGAGTGGTCTCCTTTGTTTCAAAAATATTTATATTATAGTGCTATAGTAAACATGCAAACTTCGAGTTAAATGTCAAGAAATATGCTCAGCTACTGCAAGCTGTCAG
This sequence comes from Schistocerca piceifrons, assembly GCF_021461385.2. Lineage (NCBI taxonomy): Eukaryota > Metazoa > Arthropoda > Insecta > Orthoptera > Acrididae > Schistocerca > Schistocerca piceifrons. The sequence continues at coordinate 970,343,795 of NC_060139.1, read as the reverse complement.
TAGTATGGATCCTCCAAATAGACCTACCATGGACGTATACAACATATCTTGATAACAAACTTTTGTTAAGAACTAGGTGTTCTGAGTTCCTAATCCCAGAGAAGAAAAAAAATCAGGGGTAGGTTTCCCAATACTCCTAAGAAATCAACATGACACCTGTCTGATATGTTGGACTGCTTAATGTATTATGGAAATATTTGCAACAGAAACTGTACAAGCCAATAATAACATACATGATTTATGATATACTTAAAATTGCTCAGTAAATTTTTGGGGATAAATGTTGGCTTTAACAGGAGACAATGAGACATCTGTTCTTAACGTTAATCTCAGCAATGAGTCAACATTTAATACAGTGCCAAGTGAAGTTCAAAGCTTCCTAGCACTTTAGTGGATTTATGATATTTCGCCAGACATGAAAAGGCTGCTATGAACTGCGCATTTGTGTGTGGCTTTTTGTATATATTATACTTAAATTTCTACAATTCTCTGGTAATGTAGCAGGAGTACATACTTTAAAGTTTAATTCCTGTGAATCTCATGAAATTTCAGCTCACTTTTTTGTTTTAGACTAGTCATAGGTTCTTGTCATAAATAATGATATTTAACCGAATTTGGATTGGAAAAAAGGGGGGGGGGATGGAAGATGAGGTAGAAACAAACTTACCAAAATTCAGTCTCATAATCTAGAGTTAGCCCCATTCTATCTCTTTCAGATTCTCTGACCTTTGACCATTCTGGTGATGATGACAGGAGCCTCGTTAATTGAGATGTTGTATAAGCATATTCTTTATTACTTCGTGCATCACCATCTTCACTGGAAGAAATAAAGATTATATCACAATAGAATCCTTTTACAATGTCACTGCAGGACTCTGATGATGCAATATTAATTTAAATCTTTTCATAGTGTACAGAGCTCCAACACTGAGAACATTAGAATATTAATTAACCATATAGTTCAAAAGGCAAGCTGTTCTTTTGGAGACTATAGTTATGACGAAGCTAACAGATAACCTGAGTGATGGTCATACCAGGTGGCACAGTCAATGAATTACTAACAGAAAATGAGACTGTTAATGACAGTCCCCCAACATTACTTACCACAGAAAGAGAAATGAAAGATATCTTGTACAGGACTTGTAAGAATGGTGATGTGATTGCTTTATGACTGCGTGAGGAAGTGTGTGTTGCAAAATTTCACAAATTTCACTTCAAATATTTCTCCACATTTAATGTCAGAAGTACGAGTTTATTGACACTATGATGAGTTTAAAACAGAACTCATTTAGTTAGTAGTAGTAGTAGTAGTAGTAGTAGTAGTAGTAGTAGCAGCAGTAATAATAATAATAATAATAATAATAATAATAATACTTCATTCAACATCAAATTATTCATTGCATATGCACAAAACAACAAAGATTACAATTCTTGTACATAACACAATGATACATTCTTTTGAATATATTACTGATTAACAAACAATTGAGGGTTGGAGTACCAACAATATAAGGAAAAGGATAGATTGATACACACTGTAAGGCAGACACACTGAGATGCAGACAGGCCAAAACCTTCTTCAGAAAAGGAAGCACATGCATACTCATTCACACTAGCAAGCACAGTTCAAGCACATATGTTCACCACTTCTGGCAGCTCAGACCAGAATGCCTACTGGACCAAGCTGCCGGAGGTGGCGGTCATGCATGCATGAGGTGTGCTTGGTTGAATGAATGAATGTGTGCCTGTTTCCTTTTTTGGAGAAGGCTTTGGCCGAAAGCTAAATGTGTAACTGTCTTTTCGTTGTGCCTGTCTGCAACTCAAAATTGTCATCTTTAGCAGTATTACGCAATCCGTCTTTTTCCTTATATTGTTCTTTATTGATTAACATCTACTAAGATCACAAAAAAATGGTTTGCTGAACACTATTTACACACATTTTTCAAAGCACTTCTTATTCTGCATGTAAGTATAATGTTCTCCTAATGTGTAAAAAGGATTCTGTAACAGGAATTTCTTACACTGAAATATAAACTTAATGTGGAAAGAGTCATAACTGCAATGAGCAGTGCATTGACTAATTTTAATCTTGGACAGAGTGGACGATTTTCATAGAGTGATGTCTGGGGCTGCTGATGCAAAATTTTTCTTTATTTATGGTATTCTAGTGAATAAAAATAAATGTTGGTGTACAGCAATATGGCTTTTAGAATCTTCATGTTTACTATGGCAAGCACACCAGCTTTTGGAAACAAGTCACAGCATGATTCCTTCCTGTACAGGTGATTCATATAGCACTTTTTTGAAGTATTAGTGGCTTATTTATATTTGCATTGGTTGCTGCTCCCCACATTTCTGTTCTATAGTTTAAATTCAGGAAAAAATATAGCATAGTATGCAGTCTTTAGGAAACACTACCTTTGTAGAACTTCTAATCATATTAGCTGCATATACCTTCTTAGATAACTTACATGCTAAAGAGTCAAGATGCATGTCCCATTTCAGATTGCTATGAATGGTCAAACTGAGGAATATTACACTAAGCTCTTTTTTACCAGTTCACTGCCTATGTGCAGTCTAATCTAATCACTGAAACAACAACTAGTGGTAACTCCATGAGACATGTCCTCATAGGTGCTCACATTTAGATGGCTTTCATTAAAGTACTGAACAATTTATTTTTCACTTTACTGCAATAGCTCGTTAGTTCATTAAATAATTCCTCTTTATACATGATGGATATAACACCTGCATTTAAAACTACGTTGGAACTTAGAGAGCAATATTTAATGTCATTTACATAAATCAAAAACAGAAAACGACCCAATACTGATCCCTGTGGCTCTCTATATTTATATTAGTTATTTTAGATTTGTGAACACCATTTTCAGTTTTAAGCAGTGTAAACTGTTTTCGGTTACTCAGGTAGGTCATAATCAGTGCTGCTGGGCTTATCTAATAGAATATTGATGTTCACACAGTCAAAAGTTTTCTCAAAGTCTAGGTATATACCTGCAACATTTTCCTTGTCTTTGATGCCATTTAACACCTATTCAGTTAACTGAGCAGTTACTGTGCTAGATGATTTACATTTTAGGAATATATTCTGATTTTCCAACATTAGGTTCTAATTTCATATTTGTCCAACAGCATAGTGAACGCATTCTTGTGGCCAAGATAGACACGAAGCCCATGCCTACTACAGTAGTACAAGTTTATATGCCAACTAGCTCTGCAGATGATGAAGAAATTGATGAAATGTATGATGAAATGAAAGAAATTATTCGGATAGTGAAGGGAGACAAAAATTTAATAGTCATGTGTGACTGGAATTCGAGAGTAGGAAAAGGGAGAGAAGGAAACGTAGTGGGTGAATATGGATTGGGGGAGAGAAATGAAAGAGGAAGCCGTCTGGTAGAATTTTGTACAGAGCGTAACTTAATCATAGCTAACACTTGGTTCAAGAATCGTAAAAGAAGGTTGTATACATGGAAGAATCCTGGAGATACTAGAAGGTATCAGATAGATTATATAATGGTAAGACAGAGATTTAGGAACCAGGTTTTAAATTGTAAGACATTTCCAGGGGCAGATGTGGACTCTGACCACAATCTATTGGTTATGAACTGTAGATTAAAACTGAAGAAACTGCAAAAAGGTGGGAATTTAAGGAGATGGGACCTGGATAAACTCACTAAACCAGAGGTTGTACAAAGTTTCAGGGAGAGCATAAGGGAACAATTGACAGGAATGGGGGAAAGAAATACAGTAGAAGAAGAATGGGTAGCTCTGAGGGATGAAGTAGTGAAGGCAGCAGAGGATCAAGTAGGTAAAAAGACGAGGGCTAGTAGAAATCCTTGGGTAGCAGAAGAAATACTGAATTTAATTGATGAAAGGAGAAAATATAAAAATGCAGTAAATGAAGCAGGCAAAAAGGAATACAAACGTCTCAAAAATGAGATTGACAGGAAGGGCAAAATGGCTAAGCAGGGATGGCTAGAGGACAGATGTAAGGATGTAGAGGCTTATCGCACTAGGGGTAAGATAGATACTGCCTACAGGAAAATTAAAGAGACCCTTGGAGAAAAGAGAACCACTTGTATGAATATCAAGAGCTCAGATGGAAACCCAGTTCTAAGCAAAGAGGGCAAAGCAGAAAGGTGGAAGGAATATTAGAGGGTCTATACAAGGGTGATGTACTTGAGGTCAATATTATGGAAATGGAAGAGGATGTAGATGAAGATGAAATGGGAGATACGATACTGCGTGGAGAGTTTGACAGAGCACTGAAAGACCTGAGTCGAAACAAGGCCCCGGGAGTAGATAACATTCCATTGGAACTACTGACGGCCTTGGGAGAGCCAGTCCTGACAAAACTCTACCATCTGGTGATCAAGATGTATGAGACAGGCGAAATTCCCTCAGACTTCAAGAAGAATATAATGATTCCAATCCCAAAGAAAGCAGGTGTTGACAGATGTGAAAATTACTGAACTATCAGTTTAATAAGTCACAGCTGCAAAATACTAAAGCGAATTCGTTACAGACGAATGGAAAAACTGGTAGAAGCCGACCTCGGCGAAGATCAGTTTGGATTCCGCAGAAATGTTGGAACACGGGAGGCAATACTGACCTTATGACTTATCTTAGAAAATAGATTAAGGAAAGGCAAACCTATGATTCTAGCATTTGTAGACTTAGAGAAAGATTTTGACAATTTTTTTTTTTTTTTTTTTTTTTTTTTTTTTTTTTTTTTTTTTTTTTTTACTTTCATTCCAATTGATCCGTAGTGAGGAGGTCCTCCTGGATGTGGAACATGTCAGAAAAACAACAATACATGACAAATATTTACAACTAAAACAAATAAGCTAATGTACCATTTCACAGGTCCCAAGTGGAATGATCGTCATTTTTAATGAACACTAAGAGTCATTTTACAAATACTAATGCACTGAATTTAAAATAAAAAACTTTTTTATTTATTTATAAGGTAATAAACATGTAATACAACTACTGTAATACTTATTTACAATGAACACATTACTGCACTGAAATGGTGCAGAAGTTAGATTATACTTACACACACACACACACACACACACACACACACACACACAAATTTTCAGTTAACACATTACTGCACTGAAATTGTGCAGAAGTTATGTTGTACTTATATACAAATCAGTTGGTTTTACTAAGAAATTCATCAATGGAGTAGAAGGAGTTGGCCACCAATAAATCCTTTAGGCTTCTCTTAAACTGAATTTCATTGGTTGTTAAGCTTTTTATGGCTGCTGGCAAGTTATTGAAAATGTGTGTTCCTGAATAATGCACACCTTTTTGTACAAGACTAAGTGATTTTAAATTCTTGTGAAGATTATTCTTATTTCTAGTATTGATTCCATGAATTGAGCTGTTGGTTTGAAAAAGTGATATATTTTTAATGACAAATTTCATTAAGGAATAAATATACTGGGAAGCTGTAGTTAGTATCCCTAGTTCCCTAAACAGGCTTCTGCAGGATGTTCTTGAGTTCACACCACATATAATTCTTACTGCACGTTTTTGTGCCCGGAAAACTTTAGCTTGGCTTGATGAATTACCCCAAAAAATAATCCCATATGACATTATGGAATGAAAGTAAGCATAGTATGCCAGCTTTTTCATTTTTATATCCCCTACGTCTGACAAAATTCGCATTGCAAACAGAGATTTGTTAAGACGCTTCAGCAGTTCTGTGGTGTGCTCCTCCCAATTGAATTTATTATCAAGCTGTAATCCCAAGAATTTAACACTGTCCACTTCTTCTATCTTCTTGTCATCATATGTTAGACATATACTCTTGGGACACCCCTTACAAGTTCTGAACTGCATGTAGTGTGTTTTTTCAAAGTTTAGTGACAAAGAATTGGCTAGGAACCAGTGATTAATGTCCACAAATATTTTATTGGCTGATCTTTCTAAGACTACACTTGATTTGCTATTTATTGCAATGTTTGTATCATCGGCAAACAAAACAAACTTGGCATCTGGTAATGTTACTGATGAAAGGTCATTGATATACACAAGAAAAAGTAAGGGCCCCAAAATGGAACCTTGTGGGACCCCACATGTAATTAGTTCCCAGTTGGATGATGCCTGATAGACATGTATCAAGCTCTTTCCTAATAACACCCTTTGTTTCCTGCCAGAGATATAAGATTTGAACCATTTTGCAGCATTTCCTGTTACACTGTAATATTCTAGTTTACTTAAAAGGATATTGTGATTTACACAGTCAAATGCCTTTGATAGATCACAAAATATACCAGTTGCCTGCAATTTTTTGTCTAATGAATTAAGCACATTTTCACTGTAAGTGAAGATAGCCTTCTCAATATCAGAACCTTTTAGAAATCCAAACTGTGACTTTGACAGTATGTTATTTGAGATAAGATGGTTATAAAGACGACGGTACATTACTTTTTCGAAAATTTTTGAGAATGCTGGTAACAGTGAAATTGGACGGAAATTTGATGCTATTTCTTTATCTCCCTTCTTAAACAGTGGCTTAACTTCAGCATATTTCAGCCATTCAGGAAATATTCCACTGATAAACGACTGGTTACACAGATAGCTTAATATGTTACTTAGCTCAGAATCACATTCTTTAATTAACTTTGTTGATATTTCATCATACCCACTAGATGTTTTTGATTTTAAAGATTTTATGATGGACATTATTTCTGTTGGGGTAGTGAGGGTCAAATTCATATTATGGAAATTACTTGAAATGTCTGGTCTAAGGTAATCCATAGCAGCATCTACCGAACCTGACAACCCCATCTTTTCAGTAACAGTTATAAAATGTTTGTTAAAAAGTTCTGCAACACTATACACATCTGTCACCAATGTATCATTTACTCTTAATGCTATTTGTTCCTCTTCATGTCTGGTCCTACCGGTCTCCTCCTTCACTATATCCCATATTGTCTTTATTTTGTTATCTGATATGACTATCTTTTCCTTGTAATATATTTGCTTTGACATCCATATTACAGTCTTTAATATTTTGCAGTATTTCTTATAATGTGCTATAGCATCAACATTGGAAATGTTTCGGATTGACAGATACAGTTTTCTTTTTGTTTTACAAGATACCCTTATTCCTCGAGTAATCCATGGCTTCTTTGTAGATTTTCCTCTAACCTTGGTAAGTTTTGGGGGAAAGCAGTGTTCAAATAAGGTAAGCACTTTATTAGCAAAAATGTTATATTTTTCATTCATGCCATGAGCACTGTAAACATCAGTCCAGTGAATGTCTCTGAGGAGTGTCCTAAAATAATCAATTTTTGGCTTACTGATTACCCTCTTGAGCTCAGATTTAACAGATTTTATATCCTGTTCAGTATTAACATTTAACAGAAGGAACTGCATGTCGTGGTCTGAGAGGCCATTGGCTATTGGTTTTGTAATATAATTTTGTTCATTGGACTTCTCTATAAAGATATTATCAATGGCTGTTTGTGAGCAAGTGGCTATCCTAGTGGGGAACTTTACTGTGGGAATTAAGTTGAATGATAGTGTTACTAACTCAAATAAGTTCTTATTCGGAGAGTCTTTAAGGAAATCTACATTGAAATCACCAGCAACCACTATTTCTTTGTTTTTGGTTATTAAATGGGCCAGTACAGCTTCAAGGTGGTTTACAAACAGATTAAAGTTACCTGCAGGTAACTGGAATACTCTCTTTCAAATTCTAAAGGTGGCAGGGGTAAAATACAGGGAGCAAAAGGCTATTTACAATTTGTACAGAAACCAGATGGCAGTTATAAGAGTCAAGGGCCATGAAAGGGAAGCAGCGGTTGGGAAAGGAGTGAGACAGGGTTGTAGCCTGTCCCCGATGTTATTCAATGTGTATATTGAGCAAGCAGTAAAGGAAACAAAAGAAAAATTCGAAGTAGGTATTAAAGTCCATGGAGAAGAAATAAAAATGTTGAGGTTCGCCGATGACATTGTAATTCTGTCAGAGACAGCAAAGGACTTGGAAGAGCAGTTGAACGGAATGGACAGTGTCTTGAATGGAGGATATAAGATGAACATCAACAAAAGCAAAACGAGGATAATGGAATGTAGTCTAATTAAGTCGGGTGATACAGAGGGAATTAGATTAGGAAATGAGACACTTAAAGTAGTAAAGGAGTTTTGCTATTTGGGCAGCAAAATAACTGATGATGGTCGAAGTAGAAAGGGTATAAAATGTAGACAGGCAATGGTAAGGAAAGTGTTTCTGAAGAAGAGAAATTTGTTAACATCGAGAATAGATTTAAGTGTCAGGAAGTCGTTTCTGAAAGTATTTGTATGGAGTGTAGCCATGTATGGAAGTGAAACATGGACAATAAACAGTTTGGACAAGAAGAGAATAGAAGCTTTCGAAATGTGGTGCTACAGAAGAATGCTGAAGATTAGATGGGTAGATCACATAACTAATGAGGAGGTATTGAACAAAATTGGGGAGAAGAGGAGTTTGTGGCACATCTTGACAAGAAGAAGGGACCGGTTGGTAGGACATATTCTGAGGCATCAAGGGATCACAAATTTAGCATTGGAGGGCAGCGTGGAGGGTAAAAATCGTAGAGGGAGAACAAGAGATGAATACACTAAGCAGATTCAAAAGGATGTGGGTTGCAGTAAGTATTGGGAGATGAAGAAGCTTGCACAGGATAGAGTAGCTTGGAGAGCTGCATCAAACCAGCCTCAGGACTGAAGACAACAACAACAACAACAACCAATTTATTTAAAGATCAGTGTTACCTGGACTATTTTTAGTCATTCTGAGAAGATGCCTGATTGACTTCATAATGCCCCACACTGGATGATTTTAAAGAGCTAGTATATTCATTACTTCTATACAATTTGGTAGGGCTTAATGGGTTTTCATGATTGTCACTGATGCTTTTCACTAATGAAGAAAAGTAGGACCATTCATTCAATATGTTTGAAGTTTCAAGTTGATGTTTTATGAACTCCCATTCAAATTAATAGCAACGTCCACACAGGATTTGTCTCTGCATGTTCTAAAACTGTTTATCATTGCCCAGACACCAGCAGTAACACTGTGTGAAGCTTGAATCTTATTTGCAACATAGTTCTTCCTATTCTATATCAATGAATCTTTATAGTATTCATGATAAATGCTGAATGTTTCTTTTCTTTTGAGATTTTCTCTGTCATTCATCATTGCACTATGGAGTAATTTTAATTTTTCCCTAGCTTCAATGATACTTTTGTTTACAGTTTTTGCTTGTTTAACTTTTGTGGCTATAACTGGACATGTGGCATCAAAACAGGAGTAAAAGTCAGGAGCAAAGCTATCATAGGAAAAGTTACCATTGTCAAACCATAGTATGTGTGATTCATGCATATCAGTCAGTTGATGTTATCATTATACATAATTCTTATGCTTAAATATTGTTCCTTTTCAGTGATGGCAGGCACTTCATAGGACTCCAACTGAAGCTGCACTGCATGGTGGTCAGACATGGCTACTTTTAGAACAGATCTACTGCAGGAAAGATGGTCATGTTTATTACCATTTTATCCAGACCTGTTTTGCAGTTGTCAGTTTCTCTAGTTGGCTCATGAATGGGTGGTGTCAGATGTTTGAAGTTGGCATCATTGGTTAATAAGTCTACATATTCCCTGTTGTTATTTACTTGGCAATTTAACCCAGAAAATGTCCTGTGTTGTTGTTGTTGTTGTGGGCTTCAGTCCAGATACTGGTTTGATGAAGCTCTCCATGCTACTCTATCCTGTGCAAGCCTCTTCATCTTTGAGTAACTACTGTGACCTACATCCTTCTGAATCTACTTAGTGTATTCACATCTTGGTCTCCCTTTATGATTTTTACCCTCCACACTTCACTCCGATACTAAATTGGTGATCCCTTGTTGCCTCAGAATGTGTCCTACCAACCAATCCCTTCTTGTAGTCCAGTTGTGCCACAAACTCCTCTTCTCCCCAATTCTATTCTGTGGACAGTCATTAGTTACGTGATCTACCCATCTAATCTTCAGCATTCTTCTGTAGCACCACATTTCAAAAGCTTCTAGTCTCTTCTTGTCTAAAGTAGTTATCATCCATGTTTCACTTCCGTACGTGGCTGCACTCCATACAAATACTTTCAGAAAAGACTTCCTGGCACTTAAATCTATACTCGATGTTAACAAATTTCTCTTCTTCAGAAACGCTTTCCGTCCCATTGCCAATCTACATTTTATATCCTCTCTACTTCGTCCATCATCAGTTATTTTGCTCCCCAAATAGCAAAACTCCTTTACTACTTTAAGTGTCTCATTTCCTAATCTAATTCCCTCAGCATTACCTGACTTAATTTGACTACATTCCATTATCCTCATTTTGCTTTTGTTGATGTTCATCTTATATCCTTCTTTCAAGACACTGTCCATTCCGTTCAGCTGCTCCTCCAGGTCCCTTGCTGTCTCTGACAAAATTACAATGTTGTCAGCAAACCTCAAAGCTTTTATTTCTTCTCCATGGATTTTAATTCCTACTCAAATTTTTCTTTTGTTTCCTTTACTTCTTGCTAAATACACAGATTAAATAACATCGGTGATACGCTACAACCCTGTCTCACTCCCTGCTTCCCTTTCATGCCCCACGACTCTTATAACTCCATCTGATTTCGGAACAAATTGTAAACAGCCTTTTGCTCCCTGTATTTTACCCCTGCCATCTTCATAATTTGAAAGGGAGTATTCCAGACAACATTGTCAATAGCTTTCGCTAAGTCTACAAATGCTAGAAACCTAGGTTTGCCTTTCCTTAATCTATCTTCTAAGATAAGTCGTAGGGTCAGTATTGCATCGTGTGTTCCAACATTTCTATAGAATCCAGACTGATCTTCCCCGAGATCGGCTTCTACCAGTTGTTCCATTCTTCTGCAAAGAATTCATGTTAGTATTTTGCTACCATGACTTATTAAACTGATAGTTCGGTAATTTTCACACCTGTCAACACCTGCTTTCTTTGGGATTGGAATTATTATATTCTTCCAGAAGCCTGAGGGTATTTCGCCTGTCTCATACAACTTGCCCACTAGATTGAAGAGTTTTGTCATGGCTGGCTCTCCCAAGGCTATCAATAGTTCTAATAGAATGTTTTCTACTCCCAGGGCCTTGTTTCGACTTAGGTATTTCAGTGCTCTGTCAAATTTTTCATGCAGTGTCATACCTCCCATTTCATCTTCATCTACATCCTCTTCCATTTCCATAGTATTGCCCTCAAGTACATCGCCCTTGTATAGACCCTCTATACACTCCTTCCACCTTTCTGCTTTCCCGTCTTTGCTTAGGACTGGTTTTCCATCTGAGCTCTTGATATTCATACAGGTGGTTCTCTTTTCTCCAAAGGTCTCTTTAATTTTCCTGTAGGCAGTATCTATCTTACCCCTAGTGATAAATGCTTCTACATCCATACATTTGTCCTCTAGGCAGCTCTGCTTAGCCATTTTTGTACTTCCTGTCAATCGCATTTTTGAGATGTTTGTATTCCTTTTTGCCTGCTTCATTTACTGCATTTTTATATTTTCTCCTTTCACCAATTAAATTAAATATCTCATCTGTTACCCATGGATTTCTAGTATCTCTTATCTTTTTACCTATTTGATCCTCTGCTGCCTTCACTATTTCATCTCTCAAAGCTACCCATTCTTCTTCTACTGTATCTCTTTCCTCTGTTATTGTCAACTGTTCCCTAATGCTCTCTCTCAAACTCTCTACAGCCTCTGGTTCTTTCAGTTTATTCAGACTCCATTTCCTTAAATTCCTACCTTTTAGCAGTGTCTTCAGTTTTAGTCTACAGTTCATAACCAATAAACTGTGGTCAGAGTCCACATTTGCCCCAGGAAATGCCTTACAATTTAAAATTTGGTTCCTAAACCTCTGTCATACCATTATATAATCTATCTGGAACCTTCCTGTGTCTCCGAGCCTCTTCCACGTATACAACTTTCTTTAATGATTCTCAAACCAGGTGTTAGCTATGATTAAGTTTCCAGAATGAGATTTTCACTCTGCAGCGGAGTGTACACTGATATGAAACTTGCTGGCAGATTAAAACTGTGTGGCAGACTGAGCCTTGAACTCGGAACCTTTGCCTCTCACGGGCAAGTGCTCTGCCATCTGAGCTACCCAAGCACGACTCACGCCCTGTCCTCACAGCTTCAATTCTGCCAGTATCTCGTCTCTTACCTTAACTTCACAGAAGCTCTTCTGCGAACCTGATTAAGTTATGCTCTGTGCAAAATTCTACCAGGCGGCTTCCTCTTTCTTTCCTTACCCCCAGTCCATATTCACTACTACTTTTCCTTCTCTTCCTTTTCCTACAGTTGAATTCCAGTCCCCCATGGCTATTAAATTTTCATCTCCCTTAACTATCTGAATAATTTCTTTTATCATATCATACATTTCTTCAATCTCTTCATCATCTGCCAAGCTAGTTAGCATATAAACTTGTACTACTGTGGTAGCCATGAGATTTGTATCTATCTTGGTAGAATAGAATAGAATAGAATATTTTTTTATTAGCCTTTCAGTATTTTTCATACAATTGGCTTCGTCAAAGTTTACAGAGGGTTTTAGTTTCAGTATGATATTCAAATAGTTACAGAAAGGGGAGAAAAGGAACTAAAGACCTTTTCTTCAGCATTATGTAAAACAATGTTTTATACAGTAATTAAATACACACATAAGAAAAGAATCACAGTAAATAACTAGCTTATATAATATCAAAACATTTTCTTCATAACTTAGGTAAAACATATATTTTGATGATTAGTTTCTAAGAATTCTTCAGTTGTATAGAATTCGTTGTTTTTTTAGCCAGGTTTGCAATGTATTCTTAAATTTATTTAGTGGTACTGTACGAGCTGAGCATGGTAACTTATTGAAAAATTTTATGCTTAAGTACTTATAGTTATTATGGACTACAGCAAGTCTTGTGGAAGGCAAGTCCAGCAGGTGACTGTTTCTTGTACTGTGTGCATGCACATCACATCTCATGTTCAATTTTTTCAGATTTTCTCTGTCATATATTAGACAGTTATATATGTATATGCTTGGCACTGTCATTATGCCAAGAGATTTAAAATAATTTCTGCAGGACTCTCTGGGTGATAACCCCTCCATGCACCTGATTGCTTTCTTCTGCCATCTGAAAATACATTCAGCCCCTGGGGAGATACCCCAAAGCAATATTCCATATTGCAGTTGAGAATGAAAAAAAAGCATAGTATGAGTGGAGTAGCAATTGCTTGTTCACACTGTTTCTTAATTTATACAATAAGAAAAGTACTCGTGCTAGTTTACTACATAGATAATTGGTGTGTCCTTCACATGAGAGCTTTTGGTCTATGATTAGGCCAAGTAATTTCACTGTTTTGTTTTCATTTGTAGTTACTTTGAGATTAAATATTATTTCTTCTGTTTTTGTTTGATTTATGCACAGCTGGTTAGCCTGACACCAGTAATTAGCCATTTGCATCATTTCTCTATTTTTGTCCAGTACACTCTGTAAGTTCTCTCCGGTACTTATTAATGTCATATCGTCAGCATATAGTATGCTCTTACACAGTATGTAATTCGAGAAGTCATTAGCATAGACAATGAACAGAAAAGGTCCAAGAACAGAGCCTTGGGGTATTCCTCTTTCTATAGGGAGTATTTTTGACCTCTGCTTATTTGCATATACAAGTTGTAACCTATTGCTTCAATAAGATCTGAATAGTTGGAGTGTGACATCTTCAATACCATAGTATTTTAACTTTTTGATGAGTATGTCATGTGACACCAAGTCAAAAGCTTTACTTAGGTCAGTAAGTGTTCCAGACATTGATACCCTTTTTTCATACCCTTCATAAACATTGCTTACCAAAGCTTCTACTGTGACCTGAAGCCAAACTGTCGTTCATTTAAAATTTTGTTGGTTTCAAAATACCTGTATATCGGCTTATGCACACAATTTTCTACTAACTTGGATATGATTGGTACTATTGAAATGGGTCTGTAGTTATTTGGAAGGTTTCTTTCACCTTTTTTATACACAGGCAATGTAACTGTGAACTTAAGACAGTCGGGGAATATTCCTTCACCAAGTACTCTGTTTGATAGTGAGAGAAGTGGCATTTCAACTTCTTTTGCTATACATTTAATGATGAGATTACTGAGTCCATAATAATCTTCTGTTTTGGAATTACTTAATTTGTTTATTGACTTATGAATATCATTTAATGTGATTCAGGTCCAAGTGAACTTCTCACTTCTTGTCTGTTTTGCACAAGTGAGCAATGCTTCTGCATAAGAGGCAGAATTGATGGGTGGGGTGGTGACGCTATTTACAAAATATTCATTGAGAATATTGCAGTCAATATGGATACTCCTTTCTTTATTGGTATTATTAATTTCCCTTTTAATGACAGTCCAGGCAGCTTTACATTTATTTTTAGAACTTAAAATATATTCATCATTTGCACAGCACTTAGCATTTTTTATTTCTAATCTGTAAAGGTTTCTCATTTTAGTGTAATTTGCCTTGTCCTTATCACTGTTATGAAATTTGTCTTTCATAATCATCAGTAGTATTCTGAGTTCGTTATATTGTTGGATGTACCACTTGTTAGTATTTTGTTGCTTATGAGTAATATTACTCTGGTACCTTTTGGTTACCAAGAGGCATGTCATTTCTGCTATATGCTTGATCTCTGTCAGGAAAATGGAAAAACATTTATTAATCGTTTTCTTGCTATCCATTACATGAGTCCAATCGATTTCTTTTAACTGGTTTATCATTTTGTTTACATTGGATTCACCTAGAATTCTATATGTCACTTCTCTCTCTGTAGAACTGAAGGCTGACTTTTCTATTTGAAGCCATAGCCCTGCATGATCTGATATTCCTAATTCTATTACATCACATTGTATGGAGTCTCTTTGTACCTTGCTAACTACGTTATCAAGGCATGCGTTCAGTCTAGTGGGTTTTTCATTGAGACAGTAATAGTTTAATGACTTCAGAGTGTTAATCATATGAATTACATTTTTTCTCTTTGCCCTTATATCTATGTTAATATCACCTACAATTACAATTCTACGCTGTTTATATTTTGACAACAACAATATTAAAGTATTAATTTTTTGTTTATATTTTGACAACAACAATATTAAAGTATTAATTTTTCTATAAATACTATCTCATCAGAGCCTGGGATTCGATAGATTGAGACAATTACAGTTTTCTGTTCGTGTATTACCACACCAGCTACTTCTATTGTAGCTTCAAGGCATATTCTACTAAGGTCTATAACAGAGTAATGCAATTCAAGGTTACTTTTGACTTATATTGAGACCCCACCACGTGTAATACTTTTTCTCCAGTAGCCTGTAAATAACGAATATCCAAGAGGAACACACAAGTCTATTTCAGTGTCTTTCATCCAGTGTTCATTGATGCATAGAACACTGCAGTTGATTTTATCGAGCCAGTATTGTAATTCATTGATTTTACACCTAAGAGATTGTACATTTATATGAAGGAGGAGGAAACTGTCACTGCTACATAATTGTATTCTACTTTCACAGAACCTTCTGTATTCATTTATTTTCACTACATGATCTAGGGTTGCACAATTATCTGAATGAATTAGACTGCTGCAGTTTCCACTTAATGTGGTTTCTAACTTTCCTTTGTCTGTAATGTCGTTTTCTTTAAAAAAGGAGGTGTACAGTCATGCTCTGTGGGACTGTCTTTTAAGACATGGTTGCTGCGTGCTCGTATTTCATTTACAACTTTGTTTATCTCCTGACACAAAAATGTTTTCCCATGGTAATTTAGATGCTCACCATGTTCAGTGTGCAAATTTCTTTCAAGTCTGCTAATATCCACTACATTACATTTAGCATAAATGGAACATAGTTGTTTGATTTTAATATTTGTTTTACGAATCTCTTTGTTAACACATGAATTATAGATCAAGTCATGTCTATGAAGTATCGTCACAACAATAGTGTTTTCCACCTTACTTACATATAAAAAAAATTTCAAATCTGTTATACACTTTTTGGCTTCATTATGTACTACATCATTTGCACCAGTCACACAAACAACAAAGTCACTGTCCCTTGTTGTATTCTTGTGTTCTGAGATGTTTACAGTAACGCATTCACTACTTCCTCTTCCCCATTTTAGATTTGTTGCAGCAAATTATGACACTCCTTCTAACCAGGAAGTACTTACATCAATAACACTGAAATTACTTTCTTTTACAGTGAAGATTGCTACACCAGCCCTAGTCTTCTATCTTACTAAGTTCAAGTAAAATTTTACTGAGAGTAGCTGACTAATGCTAGTTAGGCCTTCAGTGTACTGAGTTTAGCTAGAGATAATAAGTCAGATCTATCAATCCTTTTAATGAAATCTAGATCATTGTGCTTCTTTTTGAGACTACAAAAATTCTTCGTTACTCCTGCTGGATCGTTAAGGGTGATTTAGGGCTTTACAATTGTCATTGCCTTTCCTGCAGTGGTTTTTTGTGCAGCAGATCCTGTATGACATGGTTGTACCATTCCAATGGCAATGCACTTATTTACACCATTTCACAGAAAATTTAATCTAGTTTCCTTGATAATTAATTTACTGATATTCTTGTTAACCTCTCATTTATGTGCATATCATGTCATGTACAGGTTCCTTTCTAGATGACTGGCATTTACCAACACATATTGTGAAATTGATTACATGTTATTTTATGCATTTCCAGTTTCACAACATTGTTCCATTAGACCATATCTCTATGGAATTTTAATGACAATTATTTTAGTGACAATTAACTACTGAATGTTACTTCCATCGGTCTGATAGTGCATTTGCTTGATGTACCTCCCATGATAATGATGCTATCCATTAATGAGAATGATTCACTATCTTACATGCACAGCTTCACCACAGCAAAAAGAGGTGCTCCAAGTTGAATGTGAGCCACAGCTGTATAGCTATTAGCAATCTTTTGTGCCACTCAGCAACCATGACTATCTCCATATATTAGAATCTGACCCTTCTTGAATTTCTGGTTCTCTTTGCTTCTTTTCTTTTTCTTTTGGGACAGTTTCTTGCATATAGTTTCACTGATTTCACCATCATTACCTTAGACAGTTTACATACTTTCACTTACTAGGTTAGCACTTGACATTAGGACGTGGTGTTTTTTGAACTTATCACTAATTTTTTTGTTGTTTCTTTTGAATGTTTTCTTTTAGTTCCCACTATGTAAACAATGCATATTCCACTAGTTTGTCCAGAATCTGGTAGCTATTATGAGTAACAACGGATGGAATGCTTTCCTTGGTTTCTGATTTAGGCCTATAATCATTCAGCAGGCACTGTTGAACAATTCCGTTCACCTTTTTATTTAGTAAAGTAACCTCAGCCTTTAGCCACTGAATTTCACTTATTAAATGTGCAACTACTGCTGATAATTTGCACTCACAGTCACATTTTGTTGTTTTTCTTATTTTAGATGAGTTTTTAAGGCATCATTGATTACATTGCCAGCTTGTTATAAATTTAGCCACTGAATTTCACTTATTAAATGTGCAACTACTGCTGATAATTTGCACTCACAGTCACATTTTGTTGTTTTTCTTATTTTAGCTGAGTTTTTAAGGCATCATTGATTACATTGCCAGCTTGTTATAAATTCATTGTTTTCTTTCACTGATTAATCAATTTTAGCATATCAAAAGTAGAACAAATTATTGCATTCCCTACACTTGATCCAACTTTTGCATTACTTTTTAGCACTTTCTAACCTTTTTATAATTTAAAGAAGGGTCGTTGCATGAGCTAAGAAGCATTGCACTATTACTTGCTGCCATGTTTTTCAGTGTGGATTATAAGTATAAAAGCAAAACAATTAAAAGATCTTCCTAGACGTAAAGTTGCAGACTTAAATATTACAGTTCTCTGGGTTGAATGAACATTGAATGCAACATCACACACAAATATGCGGTACTGCTTTGAGAAAATGGAAGCCCACTTTGAGAAGATATTCAACATTCTGCAAAACCAGGAGAGAGAATTCAAAAGAATGAGATGACAAGCGTGGATCCTGTCAACTGTTCAAAGGGATCAGAAAGCTGATGACCATTTATTTTTTGGACAAGCAATCCCTAAGCACACCACATTAAAGGATTATTGTATTTGTTTCTGTTTTGCTGTAGAATGGAGCTGTTAGCTGTCTCAGCTTGTATGAATGATCATTTCTTCTACTGTAGTGGATTACAACTTCTAGTTTCTATTGCTGTAATCCTATCATCTTCTCACTGTTCCCCAAAACATATACCCCAAACCATCTTTGACATTACCAGTGCAGAAAGTTTGAAACTTATCAGTGGATATACTGTATATCAACACCACTAGATCATCATTTCAATGCTATTATGTGAGGTGTTCTCATCCTGTTTCTACAACATTTTATTTTTTGGCATACCTCATCATCATGCCTCACTGTCTTAAAAGTAAAAAACTGCTCCTTCTGTACCAACATTGGCATGTAAAAAGTCTTGTCAGTGCTGAGTATTAACTTTCCTATAATTAACTTGGAAACCAACCAAAGTCTACCTCCTTACATCCCTCATAGATATCAATCTTACTAACAATTACTTCATGTTTGAGGACCTGTCTTCCACACAATTAAGGGTAACAGCCGATGATGGTGATGATTATGATGATAATGATGATAAATCCAATTATGACAGCGTTATAGTCTGGACATGATGAAGCAGATATCCTTCGCTACTTCTATCATCATATCTGCTAAAACCTTTTTTAGCTGCAGAATTATCTTCATGAATATTGTGACCCACTTCCCTTTGTGCACAAACCAACACTCCAGTCCCCACAAAATGAAGAAATTATCAGTAGCACCTTCATACCAGCAGCTGCCATTTGTTCAGTGTAAAGTACTACTTATTTCATAATCTAGGGCTGTGTAGCAGATCTGTCGTTATGCTAAGTGTTAACAGTTATGCTAACAACCTTATCAATGTCTATAGACTTCAAAGTTATCTTAATGACTTTGTCCATGTACAGAGCCATTTCTTACAGTTCTCACTCCCAGAATTCCTCTGTCAAATGCTTCAAATGAACTTCCCAGATTACCAAGTACTTCAACATGGAATGGTATACGTATGTGGGGATATCGATACCTACGACCAATGCTAGCAAGGACTGCAAATCTGTGGCTTGATCAAAGGCGGCAGTGTGTTCAGAGCTATGTCTGTGAACGGACATGCATCTTGTATGGTGCTTGTCAATAAGCTGTGTTTCTATGTCATTTTTCCCCATCTCGTTATTGGTATTTTCCTAGTGTCTTATAGTGAATTCTAGGAAAGTACAACCACAACACATGAATTTTCATTATGAATGACCTACCATGCATTAACAATGCAGCCATCTCTTTTCGAAGTGCACCAACAGTGTAAGTGCACCAACAGTGTAACTACTGCACCACAATGTTAAATAATGCACCGACCACTGCAGCAATCACCATGCCAAGACAATGGCCAACAACAGACAAACTATTGCTAGACTTTGAACAAGATGACTCAGTGAATTCATAAGCCAGTGCTGCAAATCACCATGTGCCAACTGTGTCTAACAGTGAACTATTTCACGAAACTGTCATACCTACTGTGATGTAAGCTTTGCTCGAACATTTGCACGTTCTGCATTCAGTTACTATCCACATCAGTGTGTACTGACCCATCAAGTGGAATTCACCACTAACTGTGATATATTTTGCGAATAGTCCACACCTTCTACTCAGTGTAATGTAAAGTGTCTGAACTCCTGCCTGTCTCACATCTGCCAACACAAACTGTTGGGCGTGCCGATGCACTGGATTCCGCATTCATTACCTCGTGTGTTTTCAACATTGAACTGGCCAACTATCATCGCACCGCCATTTGGACGTTCACATTTGCACAAACTTTTGTCTCAACTGAGAGTATCACCACCAAGAACAGAACAGCCGCCACTACAGTTTGCCACTGCTGAGTATATATTCAGTTCACTAAATATCATCTATGACAACATCAAATACATCATGCTCATCAGTAAACATGAGGAACATACTGACTTAATCAGTGATGTCATCTTGTCATCACCTGCCAAAAATAAATACTACACAGCTACGACAGTGCTGTTGCAAAGACTATCAAAAACACAGGAGGCGCAATTACAACAAGCCCTGCAAGGTGAACAACTCAAAGACAAGATGCTGTTGCAACTTTGGCACTGTCTACACACCCCATTGTTGACACAAATCTCATGACTACTGCCACTTTGTGGATGCTCTGGATTGTCAAACTACTGGAGCAGTTACAACTACCACTGACACTACATGAAACAGAACAGCTGGAGCAACACTTGGCCACTGTGAATAGGTTGTTTATGCTATTACATCACAAGCACAGTATCAACCAGGAAGCCACAGAATCCGCACAACACTCTATAAATTGGCAACCCCACCCACATGGACAGACAGAACTGAGTGCAGCCAAACTCCACCAACAGTAACATCACTGCCAACGGCAGACTGCACATGGCACCAACCGAGCACTGAACAGCACAACAAAGACTGTGGCAGCTGATTCAAGGTTACTAGCCTGCTGGTATCACACCAGTTCAGCGATGCCACATTCAAATGCTGTGCCTTGTGCTATTTCCCAAACTGCAAGCATGAGCCATTTTAGGTGCACCAGCTCACACAACCACGTAAAGTCGTCACCAACTGCTAAATGTGTTACAAACATGCACCTTCTTGCACACTCATTGAGGAGGCATGTTATACATTCTTGATCTCAACTTTTCTGAATACTTTCTCATCAACATTGTTCCAATATCAGCACCATACCACAAAATGACACTTCGACAGACAATAGCACACTATCACTCCAACTGCATGCAGCCAAGAACCCCATGATCAGAGTGCAAGGATCCATGGCATGTAATTTACACCTCTCAAATAAACACCAACTCACATGGACATTCTACATCACTGATGTCACTGAATGTGTGTTGGGCATCGATTTTTCTCACCATTTCCAATGAGTCTGTGAGTCTGACACAATGGAACAGGAACTTCTCATAAACCATCAACATTATGACAACTGCCGTGTCAGTAACAATGAGCTCTGTGCAGAAAATGCTTCCCTATTTCAATGTATCAATGACACTTTGACCACCATTATATTAGCACAGGAACAGCTGCAGTGTACTTTGTTCACACATGGCATTGACCATTGCACAGACACACCCACATACACCCCATGCCATCTGACTGTACCTCATCATCACTTCCACACAGCTCGAAGATTAGTACTACACAGTCTGCTTCAACTTGCGCACTGGCTCTGCTTCATTATTCAGACCCACTCAACACTAGCAACCAAAACATCAGTTGGGCATAAGCATCATACCCACCTACAAACCTACCACTAAAAAAAGGTCCAAAACTATGCCCCACACCAGCACCAGTTATAGCGCAGTACATCATATGCAATTACATCAACTACCACTGAGAAACGCTCCAACCATGACTCGTACCCGTGCCAGTCAAGGTACAGTTGGTCACAAGCAACTGCACCTCTGAACCCTGAAATCCAGCCATGTCCACGCCATACGTCTCATCAGTTGTCATCCCCACAAACGTTATCCCTTGAGTGCTCTGCACTAGGAAGGGAGGCAATGACCTATGACCAATGGTAGCAAGCGAGGACTGCAGTACCTGTGACTTCACAAAAGACGGCAGTGTTTCTTGTATTGTGCTTGTCAATAAATTGTGTTTCTATTTCGTCTTTACCATCTTCTTACTGGTGTATTTCTACGACCTCATAGAGAATTCTACTAAATGTCAACCATATAACTCAGATAGGATCAGGAACAGTACCATCTCAAGCTATACAAAAAAATAAAGTCTTCTCAATAAACAGTAACATGACATCACAAACAAGCAACCTTCTATTACCCACTCAAACTCAACAACATTGTAACATATTCTTCACCCTACAGTTCCTGTCTGTGTCAGACCTTTCCTGAGCAATCTGCAACACCAGCTATTTCAGTCCTGCTATTACAAATGTGATACTCATATTAGAAATCACTGTAAGGCCTGCCAGATCACTTGTAAACATTATAAGAACTAGAATGCCACAAAGCATACATAATCCTATGAATATATATGAAGATGGTATCTGTTATTTCGGACATGTCCAAAGGAACAGATATACCACTGATGACCATGCAGCTCATTAGAATGAAATTACAATGAAATGAATACCCCTAGCTGCATACAGGCATTGATATAAGTCAATGGGGACAGTTGAAAATGTGTGCCCCGACTGGGACTCAAACCTGGGATCTCCTGCTTACATGGCAAACACACTATCCATATGAACCACCGAGGACACAGAGGATAGTGCAACTGCACGGACTTATCTCTGGCATCTCATCTTCATATATATATAGTTAAGGCTCACCAGCCATTTGACCAACTTCTTCTGTGCGGATGCACAAACAGTGCCCGAACTCTTACAGGAATCGGCAAAAAGCCGCGAGTAATGAGTATAATGGGCAGGTACACTATGAATATAGTGCGGTACAATGAGTTGGGAATGTGGGTCACATGGGAGGCGTGTCAGAGATATGTCCTTGCAGTCGCATTATCCTCTGTGTCCTCGGTGGCTCAGATGGATAGAGTGTCTGCCATGTAAGCAGGAGATCCTGGGTTTGAGTCCTGGTCGGGGCACACATTTTCAACTGTCCGCGTTGACTTATATCAATGCCTGTATGCAGCTAGGTGTATTCATTTCATTGTAATAATCCTATAAAGTCATATAATTCCGTGACGACAAAATTGAAGCAGTGAAAAATAATCAAGGCGAATGAAATATTCACCCTACACTACTGACAGTTGAAATCTACACCTACTTCTACATCTACATTTACATCTATGTACATACCTTGCAAGCCACTAACTGCCTTAATGCCTCTTACAAGCCCTAAGTTCTTTTACCTTATCTTTTGTGGTCCTTTCACGAAATGTACATTGGCGGAAATAGAATTGTTCTGCAGTCAACTTCAAATGTCAGTTCCTCAAATTGTCTCAATTGTGTTCCTTGAAAAGAACTTTGCCTCGCATCCAAGGTTTCCCATTTCAGTTCCTGAAGCATTGATGTATTTCTTGTGTGGTGTCTGAACCTCTGAATTGCTTGGATGTCTTCTTTTAATCCGACCTGCTGCAGATCGCAAATACTTGAGCAGCACTCAAGAATGTGTCACACTATTTCTCTATACGCAGTCTCCTTTACAGATGAACCCCACTTTCCTAAAATTCTTCCAATAGCCCAAATGATGACCATTAACCGTACCTACTACAATCCTTATATGCTTATTCTGTTTCATATCACTTTGCAACATTACCCCTAGATATTTAATCAATGTTACTCTGTCAAGCAGCACACACTAAGGCTATATTCAAACATTATGGGTTTGTATTTACAGCTCATCTGCATTAACTTACATTTTTTTATACTTTTACAGCTAGCCACCATTCATCTCATCAACAAGAAATTTCATTTAAGTCACCGTGTATCCTCCCTACAGTCACTCAATGATGACACCTTCCCATACACCACAGCAAACAGCTGCATGTGACTGCTCACTAGGTCCACCAGATGTAGAAAATAACCTTGCCTCTGATTAACACTTGCCATTCAGCACATTGTACTGGGTTCTGTTTCTTAATGAGCCCTCAAGCCACTCACACATCTGGGTACCTACTCCATATGCTCATAACTTCATTAACAGTTCACAGTAGAACACCCTGTCGAATTCATTTCAGAAATCTAGAAATATGGACTCTGTCTAGATCATGTGAGAAAAGGGCAAGCTGAGTGTTGCATGAGTGATGCTTTCTAAAACCATGATGATTTGTGGACAGAAGCTTTTCCATCTCAAGGAAAATGACAATTGACATTTCATCTACAGCAAGAAATCTGACTGGAAGACAGTATCCA
This sequence comes from Schistocerca piceifrons, assembly GCF_021461385.2. Lineage (NCBI taxonomy): Eukaryota > Metazoa > Arthropoda > Insecta > Orthoptera > Acrididae > Schistocerca > Schistocerca piceifrons. The sequence continues at coordinate 970,319,664 of NC_060139.1, read as the reverse complement.
AGCTCTCTGAGAATTTTCATGTGATCATTTAAAAAAGGAAGGTTCTCATTTGCAAAACTTCATAATAACACAAAGCCAACACTATATTCTACATCTAATCATCCCAGTCATCTACAAAAAAAAGTTGAATTTAAGACAATTGAGATGCAAACCACCACTGTGGTATGAAGCATTCAGCAGGTTGTAATTTATACAGAACAATACTATTAATTCTGAAATCTTTGTTGAGCTTTTACGGAAAGCTTTCAGCAATTGCATAATGGTTGATAAAATAAGGGATCTGTTGTTGTTGTTGTTGTTGTTGTTGTCTTTAGTCTAAAGACTGGTTTGATGCAGCTCACTATGCTACTCTATCCTGTCTAACCCCCTTTATTTACAAATAAACTAAACTAAACTATACTCCTCCCGAACAGGACATGAAGGTCCAATGGTACCGACCGGCCGCCGTGACATCCTCAGCCCATAGGCGTCACTGGATGCAGATATGGAGGGGCATGTCCAGCACGCCACTCTCCCAACTGTATGTCAGTTTCCAAGACCGGAGCCGCTACTTCTCATCAATCAAGTCACCCCTCAGTTTGCCTCTCAAGGGCTCAGTGCACCCCGCTTGCCAACAGCGCTCGGCAGACCGGATGGTCACCCATTCAAGTGCTAGCCCAGCCTGACAGTGCTTAACTTCGGTGATCTGACATTACTGTATTCATCCCTCAGTCTTCCCCTGCAGTTTTACTCCGTACACTTCTCTCCCCTACAGATCAGTAATCTCGTCGTACTTGAGGATGCATCCTATCAAATGATCCTTTCTTTTAGATAAGTTGTGCCATAAATTTTTTTTTTCTTGAACTTGATTCATTATCTTCTCGTTAGCTACTTGATCTACCCACCTAATCTTCAGTATTCCTCTGTAGCATCACATTTCAAACGCGTTTATACTCTTCTTGTATGAACTGTTCATTGTCTACATTTCTCCTCTGTACAAGGGTTCAAATCAAACAAATACCTTTAGAAAAATACTTCCTAACACTGTTACTTGTTTACAAATTCCTCTTTTTCAGAAATACCTTTCATGCTATGGCCAGTGTGCACTTTATATCCCCTCTACTTCAGCCACAACTGGTTATTTTGCTCCCCAAATAGCAAATCTCATCTACTACATTTTTGTATCTCACTTCCTAATCTAATTTCTTCAGCATCACCTGATTTGCTTTCACTACATTCAATTATACTTGTTTTCTTTTGTTGATGTTCATCTTATAATCTCTTTTTTACAACACTATCCATTCCATTCAGTTGTTTTCCCAAGTTATTGGCTGTCTCTTTTTTATTTCTTCTCTCCAAATTTAAATTTACTCCAAAAATTTCTCCTTGGTTTCCTTTACTGCTTGCTCAATGTACAGATGGACTAACATGGAGGAGCCTCATACTGCAGCTCACTCTCTGCTCAGCCACTGCTTTCCTTTCACATCCTTCGAGTCTTGTAACTGCAGTCAGGGTTTCTATACAAGTTTAAATAACCTTTTGCTCTCTGTATTTTATCTCTGCTACCTTCAGAATTACAATGCTACATTCAGAATGTTTCTCCAGATCTACAAATGCTATGGACGTCAGTCTGCCTTTATTTAACTTATCTTCTAAGATAAATTATGTGGACAATAATGCCAGGCATGTTCCTACATTTCTCCAGAACCCAAACTAATCTTCCCTGAAGGTGGTTTCTAGAAATTTTACCATTCTCTTGTAAATAATTTGTGTCAGTATTTTGCAACCATTACTTATTAAATTGATAGTTCAGTCATATTCACATCTGTCAGCACTTGCCTTTTTTGGAACTAGAATTATTACATTGACCTTGAAGTCTGCAGGTATTTCGCCTGTCTATGTATCTTGCACACCAGATGTGTGAACCTAATTAAAGCTCATTATTTTTTTGTGTAAGGAAAATTTGATAAACACCTTGATGAACATTTTTATTTAAACCTAAGTATTTTAGGAGTAAAGGAGACCACACATCAAAAAGCAGAAACATGGAGCCATCAACATGCACAATACCCCCCCCCCCCCCCCCCATACACACACACACACACACACACACACACACACACACACACACGACATCACACCGGCTGGACGCACACCGCCTGCGCTGTTTTTGGCAGGTGGACTAGGATGATGTAGGGGTTGGGCTGGGTAGGGTGGGTAAAGGGAGAGTGAGGCAGCAGGCAGGGGGGAGGGTTGTGGGTGGATGGCTAGTTGCTGGGAGGGAGTCAGCCAGAATGCTGGCTAGGAATCCTTGAGGGAGGGCAGCAGGTGCAAGAGCAAGGCGTGTGATGCACAGTTGTTGAAGCCGGTGAAGAGTTGCACACGCTGAAGGTGACATGGGGATGTGAATTGGGAGATGGTGACAGGATGGAGGAAGGGGACACTGTTGGGTGGAGGACGTGGAGACTGTGGGTTACTGGAGATTGAGGCCAGAACAATTGTGGGAGTGAAGGAGTGTTGTAAGGGTAACTCCCATCTGCATAGTTCAAAGAAGCTGGTGATGGAGGGGAGGATCCAGATGACCCGGGCTGAGAGGTAGCCACTGAAATTGAGCATAGTTGTGTTTAGCTGTGTTGTGCACTGCATGGTCAACTGTGTTCTTGGAAAAAGTTTGGTGGTGGCCATTCATCCTGGTGGACACCTGCTTGGCAATTATACCAACATAAAAAAGTGTGCAGTGTTTGCATTTGAGTTAGTATATGACATAGATGCTTTCAAAGATGGCCTGAGCATTGATGGGGAAGGATGAGCCTGTGACAGGACTAAATTGGGAAGTGCTGGATGGGTGGATTCGGCAGATCTTGAACCTTGGTCTTCCACAGTGCAAGAGGTTGGGAGTGGGATGGCATATGGATGGGTTAGGATGTTGTGTAGGTTGAGTGGGCGATGGACAACCATTTTAGGAAGGGTGTGAAGAATCTTGGGTGGGATGTCCATTTATTTCAGGGCATGGTGAGATATAATCATACTCCTAACAAAGTATGTGGTTCGGATGTTGTGTGTGTATTGGACTCTACCCTAAAAAAGCTAGGAAATTTTCTTTCTTTTTTGTGTGTGCCCACTGACAATGCTTCTGCTTAATGGTCCATGGTCTCCTTTACTCCTAAAGTATTCAAATTCTTTCAGAACTTTCCTGCAAAATTTTATTTTAGCCTAATGCTCAAATTCTGCCAAAAACTCTTTTCTTTCACCATTCTATAGTAAAATTAAGTTATGAAATTGTAATGTACTGCGATTTCAGTGACTTCACTGAATAGCATGTAGTATGTGCATATAATAACTACTGACCAAATATTTCATATCTAATGCAATATTAAAAAGAACAGCAATATAATTTTATTTTAAAGTAACTGCAGAGGTGCCCAGGCATAGTAATAAGTGAGAAGAAAGTAACTAACAGAAAAGAATACAAACAGCAGAAATCCCATTAGATGACAAAAGAACTAAGACAATAATATATAGAAAAAGAGAATCAGTGAGGTGCAATATCATTTGAAAGTATAACCTGGTACTTCTTTTTAATTTTTTTGGTTATGAATAGCAGTCACAAACTGGTCAACTGGTAAATATGTGAGTAATACAAATTGGCATCAAGACAAATGCCAAAACTATATTTAAAATGTTTGCTTTGTGTAGTTTTAATAACAGTGATAATTTTTTTGCAAATGGTTTTTTATGTGAAATTATAACTGAAAAATGAAGTTCATGGGTTAAAAAATGTGATTAATGTATAATTAAATATCACACATCTACAGAGGCAACCTGTTGATAAACCCCAGAAAGCTATGGCATATTTACAGACATATAAGAGTCAGTGAAAAGCACTATTACAGTTAAAAGAAAGAACTTTGTACTATCTGCTGGAACTTTTTAAAGTAATAAAAACCTGTGTGACTTACAGAAAATAAACTGAGCATAGTATGTCTTAACATGTAATAAAATGTATGCTCTGCTGAATACGGAAATCATTATGAATAAAAGTTTGTGTTAAAAACTCTTCATCATCTGTCTTTGAGGAATCTTTCATCAACTTCTTGACAATAATTTCTTGAAAGACATTAATAAACACAATAAGTGCCAGATAAAGAAACTTACAGCATGAGTATCTACTTATAGCATAATTTTAACAATGTAAGGGAAAGACAGATTGATACTTATCGTACAATGACACATTAAGTTGCAGACACGTACAATTAAAAGACACTAATGCAGTAGCTTTCAGCCACAGCCTTTGTCAGAAAAAAGAAAGAGAAACATGTACACACATTCACTCACATATGCAAGCACACAACACGCACGCATGACCACCATCTCCGGCAGCTCAGACCAGAACGCATGCCAGTCGCATGTGCGAGACATGTGCATATGTGTGTGTGTGTGTGTGTGTGTGTGTGTGTGTGCGCGCATTTCTTTCTTTCTTTTTTTTTACGAAGGGTTTTTGATGAAGGCTGTGGCTGAAAGCTAATGTGTAAATGTCTTTTAACTATGTCTGTCTGCAATTTAATGTGTCATCTTTACAGCAAGTAGCACTCTATCTTTTCTTTACATTGTTGATATTCCAACCTGGAGTTTCCACTGTTTGATCTAGCATAACTTTGTTTCAGTTAGTGTAGCAGATGCAAGCTGTTGAGATTACTGCCTGATGAAGGCTTATGTAGCAAATGACACAAATCTCATCTTTAGTATTAAAAGAGCAGAAAAATTAATCACATCCTTTGCCAATAAGCTGAGTAACACTTTAAGCTATTTGCAGTAACATATATCAAGAGACAGTTACTAAGAAACTTTCTTTTATGACTAAAAACTTTTGATTCAGCATGAAACTTTCGCTGTTTCAAACATTAGCTGATAAATCTCACAACTAATAATGCACAATTAAAAAATGATTTGTCTTTTCAATTGTTACATTTTTTCATGCATACCACTGAGGTCATGTTTCACTTATTTGAAAAGTGATGTTTTTGCTCTCTGTGCTAATTATATCACATGGGAAAATGCTGTTGTCCATATGATTGGAGGATACATTTTATTTCAGATTGGTTGATTTGGGGGAGGGGACCGAACAGCAAGGTCACACACCACCATTGTAAATTTGATGTAAAAGGTTGGAAACAAATATTCTTGTCTTTGTTTTTCTTTGTTTTATGTTTGCTAGAACCAGATTCTATACGGTGCTTTTAGCATACAAATGATAATGCTTAACCATCTAACCAACCTAGTACATTTCAGAGAGATGTGTAGCTACAAGCAAAATGCATTATCAACATTTGGGCGCCTGAAAATGACAGCATTCTGCCAATATTCATTACATCAACCAGTTTTGGCAATGAAAGAGTGAAGCAATTTACATGTGTAATTTTGCATCATCTTTGCAGACCTCAACAAGGTCCACTGTAATATGGATAAACAAAATAAAATGTGTTGCCACAGCTACCACAATTGTCAACTGTGAATAAAAGGGCAAATATGATTCAGAAATATTTTTGAATTATTCTTCCAGTATAAATATAGTTGTTTCTGATTTGTTTATTTTAGTTGTGGTTCAAATGCTACGAGAAGCATACATCTATTATCGTGAAGGAGAATTTGAGAGTTGTTAGATTCTCAGCACATCTCCAATACAGCATAGACAAAATATTTTCAAACTCATGTAACCATGGACTAAGTGCTTTAAATGGCACAGAATTTCAGAAAGGGACTAATTGTGGCATGCACTTCCAGTTATATGAGAAAGATAAGAAGGTAATGCACAATAATTTTATTACCAAAATATTTAATAGACAACAAAACAAAACAAAAAAAATCACAAACGAACTTACATATTTTACCCACTTTTCCACATAGCCACCTATGTTCTCAACACATTTCTCCCATCATGGAACAAGTTTCAATATGACCTGTTCACAGAAGTCTGTTTGATTGGGGTACAGCCATCTGCTGATTTCATTTCCACATCTGTTGCAAAGTGTTGGCTGGCTAGGAATTTCTTTATGGGACCAAACAGATGAAAGTCCAGTGGTGCAAGGTCCAGATTGTATGGTGGATGCTGGAGCACCTTCCACTCAATTTTGGGAATTTCCTCACGAAAAGGAGCAGCAATACGGGGGCGAGCACTGTCATGAAGAAGTTTGACACCATCTGCGTCAATGTTGTTGCGTTTGTCATGAAGGGCACAACACGGCTCAACTAAAGTTTTAATGTGGGCTGCAGCATTCACAGTGGTGCTGTGTTCAACAAACTCCACCAATACCACACCGCGCATATCCCAAAACACTGTCACAAGCACTATTCTAGTAGAGTGACCCACTTTGAATTTTTTTTCGTACTGGGGAACCAGTATGTTTCCGTTCCATTGAACCACGCTTGGTTTTGGGCATGTAGTGGTATGCACATGATTCTTCAGCAGTGATGATTCCAGAAAGTCATGTCCTTCTACAGCATAACATGTTAACTGATCCAAGCTTGTCATCATTCCCTGCCCCTTTTGGTTTTCCCTCAGGTTCTTAGGCACCCAGCAAGCACTAACTTCACAAAATTTCTATGTGACATCAATAATATCATACACTGCACCACAGGAAATGCTGAACTGCTGTGATCAAGTCCACAGTCGCACATGCTGGTTATTCAAAACTGCTACTTCAGTGGCTCCAACATTCTGTGGGGTTGGACCTGTTACCAGCAGCACTCTATCTATGGTTCACACAGCCCTCCTGGAAGAATGCACACCACCTGGAAACACTTCTACAGTCCATACAATTGAACCCTGTGAATTTCACTTTAAGTTTCAGCCCTTTGGCCCATATATCAAACTACACTTCGCTGATCTTCACACGTTCAAGATAGTAACATGCTCACCATGTTTGTTTCGTAGTTCAGGCTTCTCTTGCTATAGTTGGACATGAAAACAAAATACCCTTTGTAGCGAAAACTTCAAACTACATTGTCATGAAATTTCAACTTCCTGCTGCAATACCAGGGGAGAAAAATTACTCTGCATTTCTTTCCAATCCTCCTCATATTTAAGCTACTGATAACTCTTTTTGTAGCTTAATGACAATATTATGAGAAGAAAAGTTGCAATTCACCATACAATGGAGTTGCTGAGTCGCAAACAGGCACAACAAAAAGACTGTCAAACAAAGCTTTTGGTCAAACAGGCCTTCATCTTCATCAGAACACGCGCACGCACCCACCCACCCACCCACCCACACACACACACACACACACACACACACACACACACACGGCCCAGTTGGTCGAAAGGTTTGTTTGACAGTCTTTTCAATGTGCGTACCTGTGACTCAGCACCCCTGCTATATAGCGAGTAGCAACTGTCCTTTTCGTAATATTCTCATTATTTCATCCTGGATTTTCCATTGTTTGATTTTTCTTATAGTTCATTAACAAATACAATAACAATTCCAAATGAAATAACTCTTTTACAAACCCTTTGGACTCTGTCTCACTCTTGATCTTATCATTAAGCAGATCTCGAAGTCGAACCATTCGGAGCTTCTCACGTCCTCTGCAAGTACAACATATCACTATAACAATAAAGTTTTTGAGACAAGGCTAAAAATGTGTTTCATTTTGTTAGTGCAATATACAATGTTTCACCAAGAACCAACAGTTAAATAAATTAAAATGATATCACTATCATTTTAAAGAAATGGCAAAGACAATGTTCGTGACAACCAATAACAAAGTTACTATGATATAATGAAGAAAGTCATTGACAGAACAGTCTACAATTGTTCTGCCAGTTCTCAGTGTCCATTGGGCACAATATTTCGGCTAGCAACTCTGTCGCCATCATCAAGCGCATGGAAATCAGTTATGTAACACCATTAGCTGCTATTAAAGACACCTTTATTTGCTACCAATTTAAGTCTTTATGATCAACATCATGCAACATGCAGTATGCAGAGGGCACGCCATGTAATGTCAATGAGTATGGAAGTGGGGAAACATTATAAAAATGTGTAAATGCATTTTACCCTTTTGACAACAGTGCTACATAATGTCTTATTTTAATTTTAATTTTATTATTGACACCAAAGCAGTAATATGCTGCTATTTAGCCTGCAACAACATTTTTTATGTGGCCTGATTACCAGAAAGATTGAAAATAGTAACAAAAAATGTTCATTTATTAGCAGCTCATAGTATTAGATGATAATGACTTTTTAAAAATATTTACAGTCTGTGAGGCACCACCATTGAATAAAATAACAGATGTTATCCATAAATTGCAATCCATGAATTGTGAAGGCAAGTGTACATGTTTGAGGGGTTTTATGACAATATTATGAAATGATTAGACCGTTAATCACCATATACTGGAGATGTTGAGCTCCAGACAGGCACAACAAAAATATCGCTAAACAAGTAAGCTTTAGGTCGAAAGGCCTTCTTCTGAAGTAGAAGAAGGCCTTTTGGCTGAAAGCTTCCTTATTTAGCAGTGTTTTGTCTGCGATTCAACATCTCCACTATGTGGTGAATAGGAATCTATCCTGTTCATAATATAGCCATTTTTCCATCCCGGATTTCCCATTATTCGTGTGGGAGACTGAGCATATGATAATCACATACAATGATAAGCTTTCCCTGATCACCACTGTAGGACCTAAAACTGTGGGCTGTGTGTTTCTCCTTACAACAGTCAAGTACGGCCCCTGATAAAGAATTTTAGTGGGTTATTGCTGTGGGTATCGAAACTCATTTTTAGTTTGTGTCATTGTATAGGGTGGAAATCATCAGAAGAAAGATATATTGCTAGTGAAAACGATTTTCCGAATGCTGTCCAATTCTCAGTGCTGAAGAATGCACTGGGTGGCTGTCATTTATTAATGATGATCTTCTGAAGCAGGTCTATTAGTGTATTCTGTTTACAGAAACTTGGCTAACATTCCCTACAGATACTCTGATTCTGCAAATTATGATGGATCATTCAGAATAAGAGATGTGAAATGTTCAATGAACATGTTATTTTAAACTGAACACTGAAAATGTTTCTCCACATACAGCTTAATTCACAATACGTTTTCAGTACATGCTACACTGGGAGGTGTTTTGCCATTTGTTCTATAGGACAATTTGTTCCTAGTGATTTCCATCCTTTTTTACATATGAAGAATATCCCATTAGGTGTTTTACCATTTGTTCTACAGGACAATTTGTTCCCACTGATTTCCATCCTTTTTTACATATGAAGAAATGACTATCTCATTACTATTTTCAATTGATGAAAATGTGCAAAGAGCTGCCATGCACAGGTTGTAGTCCTAGGCAGAGATTTATGGCCGAGGAAGGCAAAAGTTGATCCCATCATATGAAATGTGTCTATTTTTGTAAGTGGTAAGCATACTGAGAAATACCTCAGTGATTGATATATCAGCTTACACAAATGTTTCCACCCAACAATGTTCTCTTTCTGTTTATAGCTTTATTTTCTGGAGGCTCTTGATAGTTAAATGTTTCCAAACAATCCATAAAAGGTTAACAGAAGAAACTAAATCCAGAATACTCAGGTTCAGTGCTAACACTGTATATAAACCATTCTTTATATTGATTTTATAAAAAATTATTTAGTTGCTACTTGCTTCTTCACAAGAAAGAGTAATCAAAAATGTAACTGTATACCAAGCAAAGACACATGAGACATACGAGAAAATGTACAGCATTATAAAAAAATAAATAAATGAGAAGTCAATTCAATAATTCAGTGTCAAAACATACACACAGGAAAGAATGTCAGTATGCACACATTTCATCAGTTAAACATGCCTGCACATGGAGTATCAAATTCACAGACACAGAGAGAAATAATCACAAGTTGCTGACCCACGGATTGCTTTGTTTGGAAGAGCTACTTGTAGTTGTGTTCCACTGAAAGCAGGTCTTAAACCTGCTCCTACCATTATTGTTGTTGTTGTTGTTGTTGTTGTTATGGTCTTCAGTCCTGAGACTGGTTTGATGCAGCTCTCCATGCTACACTATCCTGTGCAAGCTTCTTCATCTCCCAGTACTTACTGCAACCTACATCCTTCTGGATCTGCTTAGTGTATTCATCTCTTGGTCTCCCTCTACGATTTTTACCCTCCACGCTGCCCTACAATGCTAAATTTGTGATCCCTTGATGCCTCAGAACATGTCCTACTAACCGGTCCCTTCTTTTTGTCAAGTTGTGCCACAAAATCCTCTTTTCCCCAATTCTATTCAATACTTCATCATTAGTTATGTGATCTACCCATCTAATCTTCAGCATTCTTCTGTAGCACCCCATTTCGAAAGCTTCTATTCTGTTCTTGTCCAAACTATTTATCGTCCATGTTTCGCTTCCATACATGGCTACACTCCATACAAATACTTTCATAAATGACTTCCTGACACTTAAATCTATACTCGATGTTAACAAATTTCTCTTCTTCAGAAACACTTTCCTTGCCATTGCCAGTCTGCATTTTATATCTTCTCTACTTCAACTATCATCAGTTATTTTGCTCCCCAAATAGCAATACTCCTTTACTACTTTAAGTGTCTCATTTTCTAATCTAATTCCGTCAGCATCACCTGACTTAATTCGACTACATTCCATTATCCTCGTTTTGCTTTTGTTGATGTTCATCTTATATCCTCCTTTCAAGACACTGTCCATTCCGTTCAACTGCTCTTCCAAGTCCTTTGCTGTCTCTGATAGAATTACAATGTCATCGGCAAACCTCAAAGTTTTTATTTCTTCTCCATGGATTTTAATACCTACTCTGAATTTTTCTTTTGTTTCCTTTACTGCTTGCTCAATATACAGATTGAATAACATCGGGGAGAGGCTAGAACCCTGTCTCACTCCCTTCCCAACCACTGCTTCTCTTTCATGCCCCTCGACTCTTATAACTTCCATCTGGTTTCTGTACAAATTGTAAATAGCCTTTTGCTCCCTGTATTTTACCCCTGCCACCTTTAGAATTTGAAAGAGAGTATTCCAGTCAACTACCATTATTAGCTTATATAAAAGCATGATTTATCAGTACAGTATTTTACTTAACTCTTACTTGAAAATATTCCTCAGGCTTGTTTCTCCCAAATAAACTTTTTTGACAGCTGTCACAGCATAGGCAGTTCCTCTGCAGAGACCCATATCTGTTCTGGTACCAAATTCTTCTTCATTCAGAACCTAAATGTGACAGAAGAAATAAACTGACCTTTAACAAAACTGTCTTCTATTAAGTTGAATTTTAAAAAAATAAATTACAGAATTTGCTGTCTTGGTCACATTGTATTATATTTGAGTAGTTAAGCAGTTTCAGATTTACAGACATCATAATCATCATCAGATCTATAAGACGAAAAAATAACAAAGGTATTTCAGCCTTTGCATCATCAAATGAACATATTCTACATAAACAAAAGAAAGTAAGTTTATTATCTTACAAGACAGCAACGCAAAGGACACATGGTTGGTGACTGAAGTGATTAATGATATATGTGATTAATGACATGCTCTTGGGTGTTCATACGAGTTGTTAATTCCATTATTCTGTACAATATTTCAATAAGCTCCAGTTACCTCCTTCAGGTGCTGTGATGTGTTTAACACATACATACTGCTTGGACACCAATCAACCTCTGAAATATTGTTTGTGTTACACCACTATTTACAACTATGTTTGATTTCTGGTGCCCACTTAACTCTTTGGTAATTATTTGTTTTTTGTTTAGTTTTATAGGTTTTCTGTGAAATATTCTGTCAGTCTCACTGTGGGAGCATGCACTTGGGTGTTTGTGTGGTTGTGTGTGTGAATCTGTGTTACTTTGACAGAAAAAGAGTAAGAGCCTGATAGCTAGTATGAATACTGTTGCCTGGTACATGTGTCTATAGCTCACACATTAGTCTGCTATAATTGACTGGTTGCCTTTCCCTTATTTTAAGCAATCACTCAGCATTTCCACTCTGATATATGAGATGACCAATGTAACAGAAAAGATCTGCTGAATTATACATCTGTTTACAAAGGATCAATACAACATTAATTTGTCACTTATTTGTATATTTATGACCATATTTCAATTTTCAACTTATGTATGAAAATCACTTCTTAACCAAACAATCGAAAGTCCAGGTTGGAATATCAACAGTTATGGAAAGGACAGACTGCTACGCACACAAAGATGACATGTTGAGTTGCAGACAGGCATAACAAAAAGACATTAAGTTTTCTGTCAAAACCTTCATCAGAAAAGAAAAACACACACTCACACAAGCAAGCATGCCTCAGACACACAGAACTGCTATCTCTAGCTGTTCAGTCCAGACTGAAACTGCAACCTGTTGAATGGGAACAACAGCCCATAGTGTAGTGGAAAAGGGGGGAGATAGCCAGGTACATATAGGGGAAGAAGAACCAGTGCTGCTTGGTAAAGCAAGCAGGGATTAGATGTGGCAGACATGACTATGTGGTGCAGTGTTGGGAAGCTGTGGGGAGAGAGGGAAGGGATAAAAAGGGAGCAGAAAGAAGAGGAGCAAGGAAGGGGTGCATTGGCAGATAGCAGTGCACAATGAAGGTGAGGGGACGTGAGTTGGGAAGAGATGATTGACAGAGGGGGTGCAAATGGTTGGGTGGTGGGTGTGGGGACAGTAGGTTACTATAGGTTGAGGCCAGGATGATTTTGGGAGTGAAGAATGTACTGTGTGGATAACTGTGCAGATGTTAGGTTGGTTACTTCTGTCCAGTCCTTGTATTTACTGAGAGGAATCACATATCAGAATATAAGAAAGTGTAGTTAAAAATTAGATTCGTTGCCAAATTTTATATATATAGAGTGCAATGGTTAACTTACAAACATAAAAGAGGTGTAAATTAATAACATATAAAAGCATACATGCATGTTAAATATAGGAGCAGTAATGTAAAATATATCTGAAAGTACAAAGTACACGCAAAAGAAACATAGGTATGCTGAGGAGGTGGCTGTTCAAGATGACACTTATAATTTTCTCAACTGCATAAGCAGTCCATCAGCATGCAGCAGCCATAGAATGAACATTGGTACAGGCACTCCATAAGCTTCCTGTGTACTGGAAACAACTGTCTCACGTTGGTAATTATGGCCTGTGCAGATATTTCCACCAAGTGGTTTACAGTATAAGGGTGGAAGGTTATGGCAGGAATAAAACTGTGACTATATACCAAGACATATAGTAAAAACGAAAACAATCAATTATTGATAAAATTATTTAATTGGATGGATAAAAAATCTACTCATCAAGTTTTTGGAGCCAGTGGAGCCTTCTTCAGGCAGGAGGGTTGAAGGGGAAGGAAGAAGGGTGAAGGAAAAGGACTGGAGAGGTCTATGAAAAGGCGTAGGTTTTGGGAAAGTCACCCAGAACCGCGGGTCAGGGGAGACTTACTATATGGGATGAGAAAGAGAGACTGGTTGTTGGGGACTGCATCGGACAAGATTTAAAAACCTGAGAGGTTAAAGGTGGAAGACAGGGTAGCATGCAAGACAGAGATTAAGGGTAGCATGCAAGACAGAGATTACTACTAAAACATGTGCATGAGTTAATAAGAGTGAGAAGCTAAGTGCATTGTATGTAACAGAGGTTGGAGGGGGCAATGAAAAATAGAGGGGAAAGACAATGAAAGATGTAGAACAGAGTGAAGCAAAGAGTAATTACAGAGAAGAAAAGGTGAGACCAAAGAAATTAATGTAATTAAGGCCAGGTGGGTGGTGAGAACCAAGGACATGTTGAAGTGCTAGTTCCCACCTGTGGAGTTCTGTGAAACTGGTGTCTGGGGGGAGAATCCAGATGGCATGTGTGGTGAAACAGGCACCGAGGTCACAAATGTCATGTTGTAGAGCATGCTCTGCTACAGGATATTGCGAGTTGCCAGTATATACCCTCTGCCTATGCCCACTCATCTTAATTGATAATTTGGTGGTAGTTACTCCGATGTAGACGGCTGAACAGTGTTTACATAAAAGCTGATATATGATGTGTTGTTTCACAGGTGGCTCTCCATTTGATAGTATACATTTTGCCAGTTACAGAGCTATTACAGGTGGTGGTAGGAGGGTGCATAGGGCAAGTCTTGCAGTGGGGATGATCACAGGGGTAGAAGGCACA